>NW_027203159.1:29147430-29424930 GCF_024711535.1 Dipodomys merriami | reverse complement strand
ACACAGCAAAGGCAGTACTCAGAGGCAAGTTTATAGCTCTGAGCTCCTACATCAACAAATTGGAGAGATCTGACACTAACAATTTAATGAAACATTTAAACCTCCTTGAAAAAGAGCAGCAAGATAAACCCCAATCTAGTAGACGGAAAGAAATAATCAAAATTAAATCAGAATTAAATGAATTAGAATCCAAAAAAACTATAGAAAGAATCAACAAAACAAAGAGCTGGTTCTTCGAAAAACTTAACAAAATTGACAGACCCTTAGAGCTTATCAGAAAAAGGAGAGAACACCCCCAAATTAATAAACTCAGAGATGAGAACGGAAACATCACCACGGAAACAACCAAGACTCAGAACTTTAAAAGGGAATACTTCTCAAAATTTTATGCTATTGAGTTTAATTCAGTTCTTTTTAAAAATACTTTTTATTCTAAAAATTGTGTAGAGAGGGGTTAGAATTACATGATTAAGTTAATGAGTACATTTTTTATCGAGCATTGTTACCTCCCCTACCTCGCCTCGTACTCCACACGCTAAAATTGTGAAATTTAAAGTCTTGTACATCTCATTGTTACAATACATCAACTAGTATTCTGTTTCAGCATTTTATTATTTCCCTTCCCTCAACAATGTAGAAAAAAATATATGTAAGAGGCAGGCCACTGTCATCAAATACAATGAAAACAGGGATAAAGCTAGGGGAAGAAAACTGAGGAAAAACAAATCGCATAGAAGAGTTTAGAATCATGAAAAAAAATAGCAAGAAAGTAGAAATAAGTTGTGTCCCTATCTAGGGGTTCAATTCATTTAACATCATCTTGTATGGTCATTTTTGCACATGCCTAATTCTCATCAAATTACATGAAATAGAGTATGTACCAAAATCTAATACAGTGGCAACATTGTATAAAACATAAACTAAAGGAAAAAGGCAATAAAGAGAAATAGATTCACATAGCCCATTGTAAAAAATCAAGAAAGTGAAACCAACTGCTTTTGTATTTCACAGCTTGTTTTGTTTAACCTAATATTCTATGGTCGTATGTATATTTCTATTAAGCTATTGTGATCCTATTCTAGGATTAAAATGGGCATATACAAGTTTTTACAAATAAGAGAATCTATGGACTCTATGTTCGTTGGGTCTGCCACACTTTAATTCATGTTTGTTTGATTTTTTACAATTTTTGCATTTCCTTACAAAGGGCACTGTGCCATTCTTTCTAATCGAAAGTAGAATACGGAGATGTTTATACCCCACATTTACTGATCCATTAATCTACAATCAGGCATCTGGAGTAGTTCCTGATTTTCCCTCTGCAATGAACATAACTTTGCCATTCTAATGGAATGTGGTGGAATTTCAATGTTGAATTGATTTGTCATTTTTTTTTTTTTATTGTCAGAGTTTTTGAGCATTTCTTCATATGTCCCTAGGCCATTCTCAATTAGCCATCATTGAAGTCTCTCTTTAAATAGACTTCTTTCATAGAGCGGGCTTATAGTTCAGGATTCGTTGGGGCTGAATATTTTTGAATGTTGGTTATATTTCCGCACTAAGACACTTTTCTCTTTCTTAGCTAGTGAAGATTTTCTCCAAGTATTTTTGGCTTCCTTTTTTCCTACATAGTTATGTCCTTTGGTATAAAGAAGCTGGCAGGTTCAATTTATAGACTTTGTCTAATCTTTCTTTGGCTTGATGCATTTGTGCATGTGTAATGGAAAGTTTCAACCTGTTTTAAGAGACCTCATATTTCTCTATTGTTTCCATTCTGAGTATTTTTTTAACCTAGAGGTCTGATTCCGTTGGAAAGTGTTATGACACAGGGTGGTGTATAATCCAACTTTGTTATAGGCATTTAACGATCATTACAAGACTATTTATTGAATATTGCTATTTCCTTTCAATGCGTGTATACTGTTTCTATTTAAACTTACCCAATGAAGTCATATTTTTTTCTTTAGCAGTGACTCTTTAAACATAGGTACCCTACTTTCCCTTTTTGTCTTAATTGGTGTATATCCAATTTCATCCTGGGAGAGGAATGCAAGTGCTTAATGGCTAGATATATAGGAACAAGAATTTCATGGTGAGCAAAATGAACTCCAAGAAACATAAGTTTTATCGTTGATGGTGTTTAAAAAAAGAAACAACCACAATTTCTTTTTCTTGCTTTATTTCCTTTAGTTTCCATAGGATTTCTCTCTCCTTGTCACTATATTTGAGTTGGGTAACCAATGGATTGTAGAAACTTTAATTTGAATAGGACAAAGGAGGGGAATAAAAATTTTTTCATAGTTGACAATGGGTGACCCACTGACATAAAATTCTTTACAAGGCCACATGTAGAAAATTACCTTTACATCAGTTACATGAGGGTGTGATTTTTAGCTGAATAAACTGTAAGAAAAATGAGGAATAGGATATCATATGACTAGAAAAAGATTCACTGCCTTACCTTCATAATTATAATCCCTTTGTACATCACATTGACAATAGGTTTAACGAAAAAGAAGGGTATTGTTACATATATTTATTTTAGTTGTCCTAAGTTAACAAAGGGATACGTATGTAGATTGGGTTGTAGTCTATACACAGACATGTGTAGATAACCCTGACCTCTTCATATCCATACCAGACTAGAAAAGGCCCAGGTTTCCATGAGTATACAGGTTCCAAACTATCCTTCACAAATTAGTGTTTAATGCATTCCTGCTCACAATATCGGAAGGAAAACCAAGAAACATTTAAAATTATACACTATTTGCAAATGATGGCCATAATCAGAAATGCTCCCTTTTCAACACCATGATTAATATGAGCAACATTCACAAATTTCTGCATCTGTACCCATAAGATTCAACTCTATTTATTTCACAGGAGTCCTACCAATAAGCTTTCCTAACGTAGGTTTCAAAAACTATACCATTTTGCATCAGAAAGATTTTGGACCACATTGCCAAGTCCAGTAGAAATATGTAGGGCCTTATATATGTGGAGCATATCCCACACAAGGTGAATATGAAGATAGCCATCAAATATGTTTCCATAATATTGTTTTACAGTTGACAGATACAGTCCACTCTTCTTGGAACACTTTGGAAATATATTGGGAAATTGCCAAAATATGCACACACTCTCACACTCAAAATGTCACACTTCTAGCACAAAATCATGGTATCTTCACTAGTTGTAATTTGGCCCTTGAAAAAAATATGGTTTGAATAGTAGTTTGTGTACACATCCATGAATCTGTTTTTTTCTGCCACAGCTTTTCGAGGAACTCCCAGAATCCTTCCTTAGATGAGTTTACATGTGGAAATCATTGAGATGGACGAGAAGATTGTATAGTAAGGAATATACTTCAGAATGTTGTTTGAAAAATCCCATTGAAATTTTATTGACCATTCTGTATGGAATATATAATTGGTGTAAGATTTTTGTAAGAGGTCTAATGTCATTATAGTTTTGTTATGTATTAGGCTCTGCAATTATAACAATGTATGAAATCGAAGATGATTTTCACAGGCAAACAACGACAGTGAAAAATGAAGTATGATTTATTCTCCATTGGGAAACAAATTAGATTTCGATTTGATTATTGAAGTTTCTATATTCGAACCTTACCATGTCTATGGGGAGAGGGACATGGTGAATTCCAAATAGGACACAAACACCAGGGTTTACTTCTGCATTCAAAGTAAGGGGCAAGAGGGAGTGACTAGGAAGTAGAAATCAAAATTTATTCATTTGGTTGAGTGAGCATCAGAATATAGTAATAAATGTAAGATGAAGATGGTACAATGAGAAATGGTTTGAACTCATGGTTTGCTCATAGAATGACTCCTGCAAAGGAATAAAGAAAAAATATTATTTTACTTTCAATGGAAAATACTTGAATATATATTTCTGTATTCTCCATATGAAGAATAACTTCACTAGTAGTTGGAGAAATACTCAAAAACCAGTGAGAGCACATCCCCAGTTTTTTCAAAAAATTTCATGGTTTTTTCCACGTCCATTTCTACAGAAAATTGATCATTGTAAACAAACCTCACAAATTACACGTGGACACGCTGTCTCAGAACATTCAAACTTCATTGAACATTTGAAGTGTGATGCTAATTATTGTATTACTTGAGTGATTATTGTCCAGTTCATCAAAATTTTTCTAATACCACCAATTCAGGCTCACCCAGGTCTAAAAAAGTTTCTGAAACTGGATTCTTGTTAAATATTCATGGATGTATCATGCATCCAGGAAAAAAGGAAGAAATAATTCATGTGATTGTATAGAAAACAAAATCCATAGTGTTTTTACTATGCAATGTTATTTCAATGAATGTAAATCAACATGATAAATTGATCTCCCTTTCAATAATTGTGAATATATGCATTTACAAAGAGTGATTGTTTCATGAGATGTAATCTACCAAAGGATACATGCTTTAGGGTATGCAAGTAAAATATGAAGGGATACCATGCAAATACCTACAGGTACAATTACAAGAAATAATCCGTGGCTCAAACATATAAACAGCTTTTCCATTCTTATATGTGGACAAAACAAATGCTATTGTGAAGTCACATTCACATTGTGAAGTGGTATCAGGTAAATATATTCAGCAGTTTGTAAAAATAATTGACCTTTAAAAACGACATGCATGTCACCTCTCAGTATGAATACTGAAATATTGGACTTTGAAATGAACATAGGAAATTTCCATTGACTAAGGGTAACATATTATCATAATTGATTTAAATGAAAAGAAGCTAGGAGAAATTCTAAAAATCATAGAAATATGTCCTGTATCAACTTATGGGTGTTGAAACAGTAGGAAAAACTCTACTCCTTTTCAGTTTGTACACACACAGACACAAAACTTGCACCTACAAGTGGACGGGCAACAGAAATATCTGATCACATACACAAATCAGCTCAAATATATATAATGACAAACAAGGTTTGTGTAGGGAGCCAGGGTAAACGCCATTACAAGATGGCGCTCACTCCCTTGCAGCTTTGAGGTAACCACTCCATTTCAGGCTGTGCTTGTTGGGACGGTGGGTCCTGGGTTTTGCGCATGCGGGAGCCATGTAGAGTCCCCAGCCAATCCCGTGGCACCTGGTGACAGTGAAAGGCAGACGACCAATGATAGAAAGACCCGTGTTCCTATTCCCTATATAAGCTGCCATGTTTTGGGTGCACGCTCTCTCGCGCTCAAGCTCTCCCATCAACGAAAAGGCTCTCCAATAAAGCCTGATCTGAGAAGACTCCTGGTGTGGTGGTCGTTTTTTCTCGCTGGTCGAGTAGACGGTCGCTACAAGTGGTGCCGAAACCCGGGAACGAACCAGGGACAGGACCCGCGCGAGAGGCCGAACCGGAGCCAGAACTCAACATGCGGAGAGGGGACGTCGGTAAGTATCCCCCGGTATGCTGTTTACTGTAGATTTAGATATTTATTGGTTGCTTGCATTGCTTCTTCCCTTGTGGCTCGTCTTTTTGATGGTGCCCACTTGCCTCGACGATGGAGGGTTTGATTTAATCCAGGAAGGATGCAAAGTACTAACATGGCATCAGGATAGTCTATCAGAGTCAGCATCCAGTAATGGGGAGGAAAATAGGCCTAAAAGAAAAAGGGAAAAAAGACAAAAGGATCCTAAAGAATTAAAGCAGGAGTTACTGCAGCCCTCACAAAAGGAGAAGGGTCTTAGGGAGGAGGGGGTCTCAAGGAGACCTCTATGCCCTTCTTTAAAAGCAAACCGGTTCTCAGCCCTACATGTGGAAGGGCGGGACCAAGAATGCAGTGATCCTGTGAGTGACTCAGAGGAAGAAATGTTAGAGGAGGAGGCAGAGCAGCTCGATCCAGCTGATAATGAAGACTTAGAAGAGGCTGCGGGTTAGTATGAGGCAGACAGATATGGGGGGTGGCGTCCCCAAATAATAAGAGTACTGCAGCAGCCAGAAAGGAGGAAAGGAGCTGGCCCTCACCCGTCGGCCCCCCCGCCATGCCCGCCGGCAGGGCGGAGTCACTTTATAAAAGGGAGCACCTGGTCGCGGCTGGCGGTCCCTTTCCAGTTTTTGAAAATCCAATTACTAATGAAAGAAATTTTGAGCCCGTTTCCTACTCCCAGTTAAAAGATTCAGTTGAGGCAGTCAGGACTTATGGGGTGACGGCCAATTATACCACTGCCTTGCTTCGAAGGCTAACTATTAATGCTATGATTCTGTGGGAGCAAAAACTGTTCAATATTTTCCTGAATTAGTGGCTAAACAGGCAATTTTGGTCTGAAAAAAAAAAAAGGCAATTTTGGGTATAAAGTATTTTTGAATGCACTTTGCAAAAATTCCAGATAAATTAATTATTCCATACACCCGTGAGCAAGTTGAAATTTTAGCAGCCACAGTGGATATGTGGGCAATTCTTGTTTGCTCGTTTCCCAATGTAATTGATAATCATTATCCTAAGCATCCCCAGCTTGCCATTGTTAATAAACACTTAGTGTATTTTCCTGTCGTTACTTCAAAGGAGCCCCTAGTTAGTGCCCTGACCATCTTTACGGATGGATCAAAATCTGGACAAGGTGCCTTTTTTGTTCAAGGACACAAACAGCCAGTGGTCTTTAATTTTCGGCCGAATGTTCCACAGGCTTTTGAATGTTTAATTGTGCTTGAAGTTTTTAAAAGATTTGATCAACCTTTTAATTTATTTTCTGATTCATCATATGTTGTAAATGCTGTTGCTTTCCTTGAAGTTGCTGCTTCAATTAAGCAGGCCAGTACAATTTCTAATGTTTTGTTACAGATTCAATCCCTTATCTTAAACAGAAAACACTCTTTTTATATTGGACATATTCGCGCCCACTCTATGTTGCCGGGCCCCATGGCAAAGTGTAATGCCCTGGCGGACCAGCCAACTCGGGCGGTGGCCCTGGTTGCTGCTGATCCTGTAGAATTGGCAAAAGACTTTCATAAATTGTATCATGTACCTGCAAATACCCTTAGGAAAAGATATAATTTGTCCAGGCATGTGGCAAGAGATATTGTTAAAGCCTATAAATCCTGTGTTAACTTTCTTCATCCTCCCCATTTGGGGGTAAACCCCAGGCGGTTGAGACCAATGGATGTTACTCATCTGACAGAATTTGGTAAGTTGAAATATTTACATGTGTCTATCGATACCTTTTCTGGTGTCATTCATGCCACACCTTTGGCAGGAGAAAAGGTGTCTCACCTCAAATACACTGCTTAGAAGCATGGGCAGCTTGGGGAAATCCCCTTAGACTCAAGACGGATAATGGCCCTGCTTATACTTCCCATGGTTTTCGCGCCTTTTGCACACAAATGCAGGTTGCCCACACCACCGGACTGCCCTACAATCCTCAAGGACAAGGTATAGTGGAAAGAGCTAATAGAAGCATAAAAGAAATGCTTCAAAAACAAAAAGGGGGAATTACTGAGTCAGCATCTCCCAGGGAAAGACTTTCTCTTGCGCTCTTTACCCTTAATTTTTTAATTCTAAATGACAACGATCAGTCTGCCGCAGATCAGCATATGACAAGAGACCCCATGGATACTAAAGACATGGTTATGTGGAAGGATGTTATTAATAATAAATGGTATGGACCGGATCCAGTAATAACGAGATCCAGGGGAGCTGTTTGTGTTTTTCCACAGAGTCAAGAAGTACCTCACTGGGTGCCAATGAGACTGACCAGGCCGGTGGAGACTGCAGCAGAACCCCCTCTTGAAGATGCCATCCACTTGTCTCCTGATGCAGCTGATCTTCCTGCTGTTAGCAACAGTGCTAATAGCAATCCCTGTGATAGCTAAACCTATGATGCTGTGGGCTGTTAAACCAATGATGCTGTGGGCTGTTACAATTTACTGACTGGGCCTCTGCGGTGTCCTTTTTCAAAAAGTGGTTGGGAGTCGGAATGTTTTTTTAATGTTTTTAGCCTGCTGCCTGGGAGGATGCGTGGTCTGCCTTGGTTGGTCTGTCGCCTTCGAGCCCAAACCAGAAGGGACAAGGTTGTTATCTCGCAAGCATTAGCCACTTTGGAGAGTGGATCCTCACCCCATATCTGGCTGTCGGCCCTGAGAGGCAATTAAGCCTTACCATCAAGCATAGCCTTAGCACCCCGAGGGATCAGGGGATCCCATTGCACCGGGACAGGTATGCAATTTGCAATTTGTGACAGGGTGCAAGGCAAGTGCACTGCACTTGAGGGTACCATCTCCTCAAGAAGAGCATGCTGGGTTGCAAGTGGGTTGATGCCCAAGATCCCACCTCTGCAAAAAAGGCATTGGACGGGCCTGGTCATCACTGGGGAAGGCGCCCCTCAGGCGAAGGCCAGTGCAAGGTCCTAATGTTTTAGACAGAGGCCCAACCTCAACTCTTACCTGTTGCCAAAAAACAAAAAAAGGGGGAAATGTAGGGAGCCAGGGAAAACGCCATTACAAGATGGCGCCCACTCCCTTGCAGCTCTGAGGTAACCACTCCATTTCAGTCGGTGCTTGGTGGGATGGTGGGTCCTGGGCTTTGCGCATGCGGGAGCCACGTAGAGTCCCCAGCCAATCCCGTGGCACCTGGTGACGGTGAAAGGCAGACAACCAATGATAGAAAGACCCATGTTCCTATTCCCTATATAAGCGGCCATGTTTTGGGTGCACGCTCTCTCGCGCTCAAGCTCTCCCATCAACTAAAAGGCTCTCCAATAAAGTGTGATCTGAGAAGACTCCTGGTGTGGTGTTTGTTCTTCCTCGCTGGTCCAGAAGGCGCGCGCCGCAGGTTTGAATAAATCTTTGAGAAAAATCAGCAAGTAACATGGCTTCCTACTTTGTCACAGATTCTCTCAGGGTCTTTAGTATGATCTACTTTTTAGATGCCAGAAAAACTATGATTAAATAAGTAAGAAACACTATCATAAGGGAATAGAATTAGTAATCACATGGGGTCACATTATGTGTTCTAATAACCAATGAAATAAATAAATATCACTGCCCCATCAAACATTTTTGTATGAAATTTGGAGAGAAAATACATGATAGTAAGTGTAGGGTGTTCATAAAATCGAAGTGGCTCTTATGTGGAAGGAAAAAAATCAGAGATTTCGGAAAAACCAGTAAATATGTGGCATTGTTGATGAATAGGTCATTACGTTCCTGTCTTTGGTTAATCTTCTTGTTGGACGCTGGACTTCAACTTTGGGCTTGGGCAGAGTCCCTGATTTCTTCACCACTCTAATGTTCTACCACTTGATCTACAGGGCCACTTCCATTTTTGAGATGGTTAATTAGTGATGAGAGTGGGAAAACTATTCCTGTTAGGCTACTTTGAAAACTGATTCTCAGATTTCATCGTTCTAAGTTTTTTAATTGACCTGTACCAGCCTTCTTCTTTTTTTTGTTATCCAAAATGTGCAAATGATTTTTGAGTTTGTATGTTCCCAACAATCGTGCACACTGCAGGTCTATGAGTAACCATGGTTTTCCTTAAGGATAAGATTCTCTATAGTATTTGATTTTGAGGAGATGATTTCCAGAAATGAATCTGAAAAAAATTCTTCTCTTTATTAATTTGTAATTAGATCCTTATATGTCAAATGCATGAGATGCTAGAATTAACAACATTTTCACCTGGTTGGACTCAAGTGTGATTTTCTACCCCAAATTAATTTCACGTGACATAATCTTTTTCCCCTGCATTACAGCAGATGACAAACTCCCTAACCACAAGAATAAATGTATCCTGTTGTTCAATTACTAAATTGATCTGTTCAGTTTGTAAACATGATGAGTTTAAGTCATTTCCATAATCTTCCTGAATTAGACAATTGTCACCAGATGCAAACGTGAATTTATCTATTCCCATTACATTTCCACAGCACTTTTTCATTATATAAACTGCCCATTCATCCTTCACATAATATTGTAATACATTTGACATAGAACAGAGGTTGGAATATAAGTTCTTAGTGTGCTTACTGCATTTTGACAGAAAAATATGAGGCCCTCTTGTGATGACAGGTGCACATAAATTCACCTAGTTCTAATGTTGAATAAGCTTGTTTTTTATGTACAGAACAGAAGAAAATAGTTGACAATATCAATACAATTAGAATTTATTACCTCATTTATAAAAAGCATGAGGTCACATATTTGCCAGGAAGAAAAATTACATGATTTCGAATTAAATGCTTATGAAAAATTCCAAAAAAACCATTAATGTTCAATTTTTCTTGTATTTTCCACCTTAGGATATCAGAGAGAAAATGTTTTCACATTCCATACAATAAAATGTACTATCTATTTTGTGAATCTAGAAGGACGTTTGTGCTACCAATTACAATACTTTAAACCATCTCATAAGTACTAAGAGAGCAAAACCTTTGTAATGACACATCTAATTTTGAATTTCCAATCTAAAACATATCCAATATATTCAAATTTATTCAGGAATGAGAAATTTGAAATACAAATTATTGAAATACAAATTATTGCAATAAAAATTTGAAATACAAATATACAAATTATTGCGTAAAAATAGTTCTGAACAATTTTATTAAAATGTATCTTTGCAAAGTGCAAATTGTAAATCATCTCATGAATCTCAAATGTTTTATACTAATTCATGGAGTATATTTAAATCCTATAGTCAATCCTAAAATATTCATTAATCAATTTCAGTAGGAAGACAGGGTAACCCACCTATCAGTCCTTACATTTATCAATTAACAGGAGAAGATACTGCCATTCACACTATCATAATTGATGTGATGAGTGAATCTTGAAACCAGGAAACTAGGACAAAAAGTAATGGTCCAACATAATACGGTTATCTATGGCTTTACTGATTTAAATTGATTATAAGAGAATGAGAAGGACATTCATATAAAGTAATTCAGATATGATGTAAGTTGGGTGATTTTCTTCTTGGTTCTAGTGAAACTATCCTTGAATTTGCCACCAATCACAGGATCACCAGTCAAAGAGCAATACAAACTTTATTTGTACTGAGCAAAATACTTGGGTATATTTTTGTTATTCATTTATCCTATTTCTTCACTTTGAATTTTGACAGACAATGGTGTGTCATTAAAAAACAGCATTTTCTTTACCTGTTGTCGCCAGAGGGTTTGATTGTACCCCACAAAAAAACCTGACCTAGGAACTTCCAAGGATTCTGCCAAAGATAGAAACACATACTCGATTGAGGTGCTAGATTACATGGGCTCTAACATTATACTATTATTGATATAGAAGCTTAACGGCCTTAAGAGTCTTATGAGAAACATTTACCTGGATAATAAACATGGAAAAGAATGAGTTCTTAGCCAGGTGCAAAAACAAATCATTTAAATGTTTGACAAGGTTTTTAATCATTTATGACTACATATGATCATATATGTTATTGATATTAGCAGACAAGAAAATGCAAGATGAACATAGATTTTAATTTCTCTAATAAAGGAAGAAATCATACAATACCATAAGGTAGGGTGTAATTCAATAATGGAAAATGCAGAAAAATCTACAAGCTTTTTTGGGGGGTGGGAGGAATCTGTTCGTGGTGCCTGAACGCTAAGCCTGGGCGCTGTACCTCAGCTCTTCACTCAAGGCTAGAGCTCTACCATTTAAGCTATAGCAGCACTTCCAGCTTTTGTTTTCTGGTTATAAGGTGCTGAGGAATTGAACCCAGAGCCTCATGCATGCAAGGTAAGCCCTCTACCACTGAGCCACCTTCCCAGCCCCCAAATCAACAAGCTTTGTACCTTTATCCCAGTCTTCCTCAGAGGAAACATATGGCCATGTATTTTTAGAACTCTTGCCTTGTTTCCTGTTCCATTTGATGTTATCTACAAATAAACCGAAATCAACCATCTGAGTTTTGGTGAAAATGGCATAAATTGATTTAGTTTCTCTTTTCGTTTTAAGGCTTACCTACATCAACTACAAGACTTTTGTCCATACAAGTTGCAGTATGTTCACTGAGTTGATCTCATGGAATCAGGTGGCGAGCATTAAAGGGACAAGTAGCCAATCTGGCAGCAGTATCAGGGTGATTCTGTGTATCAAAAGTGCAAATATGAAGAAATATTTTCAATTTTTCTCTTTTTAGATTTCTTTGGGCAGGATGCCTACCATGGGCTTGACACCACGGTATGGGTACTGTGCTAGTTCTTCCTGTTTTTTTATAAATACATATTTTTATTGTAAAGATACTGTACAGAAGAGTTAGAATTTTGTGAATAAGTACATTTCCTACAGATCATTGTTACTGCCTCCTTTGTTTACCCCTATGATCTCTATCTTCCTATCATCCCAACTCCTCTTGCCCTTTCCTGCCCTCAGAGCTAAGGTTGTAAAGCTCATTTTCAACATAGGTTCGTGTATGTATAATTGTTGAATGGGTCAACCTGTATCCCAAAGCAGTATAGAGTTTCCTCAAAAGATTACATGTAGAGCTCCTCTAAGATCCAGCAATCCCACTTTTGTGCATTAACACGAATTATCATATACAAGACCATGGTAAATCTACCACAATTATTTACCATAGCTAAGATATGGGACGAAATCAAAAGTCCCTCAGTAGATTAATGGATTAAGAAAATATGGTAATTATATGTAAAATGGAATTCCATGCCTCCATTAGAAAGAATGATATTGCTCCATTTGTTAGTAAATGGTAAGATTCAGAAAATATAAGTTAATTGAAGCAAGTCAGGCCCAAAGAAACATAGGTCCATTGTTTCCCTTAGTTAGAATAAGTAGTGTATGTTAAGGATAAGCAGAAATGTTCAAAAGTGATGTACATGGGACCATAAAAAATGCACTTTACAATTTCAGGAGGGGTGATGGGAAGTTGGGAGTGTAGTTGAGGAGGTTGGGGGAAGGGATGTTAGGGTGAAGCAAAGGAGGAGGTAAAAGTGTTTGATGTCTCCATAAGAATGAATGGTATTGGCAATTTTGTTAACAAATCGGAAGACAGGGAAAACCTATACCAAGTGAAGTAAGCCAGGCCCAAAGAAACATAGGTCCCATGGTTTCCTTATTTGCAATAACTAGTATATGTCTGAGACAAGCAGTAAATATTAATTAAAAGGAACCCCAAGATAAGGACAGAAGTGTATATTTCTTTCTTGCTACAGTTCAAACATATTGCTTCAAAAGTACCACATGAGGTTTTTGTTCCATTGTATATACCTCCCCCACAGAATAACCCCTATTTTTGGAAGAGCGGAGGAAGATCACAGAAGAGAAGCTGGAGGAAAATCTCTCGATGAGAAAGCAGTTTTAGTGTTCCAGAAAAATTTTCTGGGCTAGAGAATTGCACTAAGTGAGCCATCACAGTACAGAGATTTTGGCCAGAGAGGGAAATCAATCAAGGAGACACATCTGAGCACTTGCTGGTAGGTGTGGGTGCAGAGTTTGTGGTGGATGTTGTGGCCATGGCCAACATACTAACAGACAGAGTCTGAGACATAGGTGACAGACCCTTCCCACAATCAGTCAGAACTGACAGGGAGCAGAAATCTTCATCCGAAGGAGCACATACCAGGGATGGCCCAGAAACCAAGAATATGGTATAAGTAGAACAATGACATATCATTCATTCTCAGAGATCATCTGTTGAAAGGCTGCCCCTCCCCACCACCAGATCTCTCCATCTCTGATACTGACAAAGGCCTGGCTGAACAGCAAGCTCTATTTTTTGGAAGAACTTTAAACAAAGAGCCACTTAGCAGATTACAGGTAACTGACCTGAACTGCTAGGCTCAGTTGCACCCAGGGGAAAGACAACCTGCCCAGGCAGAGAAGCTCCATCCCATGAAAAGCGACCTTTTACACTGGGTAAACAGAGTCAGATTATGCCCCTCCCCATTGCATCCTAGACACAGAAATGAAACTCAGTAAACCTAAACACTGAGAATGGCTCCAGGCTGGGCTCTGTGAATTTTTTAGGAGCTAGGTCTTCACGGAAAAGCTATCATTGGTCATAGGTCTTAACACTAACCAGAACCTATCCTTATCACATAAACTACAAGCTAGAGGAAACAGGCATCTCACTCATTTGAGATACTCAAGCCAATCTCCCCGCCATTCAACTATCCTGGGAGGAAAGCAATAAATTCCATCAACATTCAGAGCATTTTTCTGCCTAATCAAAAAAAATGACTTAAGGAAACATTCCAGCAACAGAAAAGCTAACATCATAAGCAGACTAGAGACTCTATGAAGAGACTGGTTACAGACACAGGCAACATACAAGATTCCACCCCAACCCATCCCCAAAATTCAAAGGACTCTTTATCTATCATTTTTTATTTTTTTATTTTTATTTTATTTTATCTTTTGATGGGAAAATATTGTTCTGAGGGTTTACTATTACCTGGGCAAGATAATGAGTACATTTACATCTCTCAGTCCTAACTCTTAATATTAATGGACTTAACTTTCCAATTAAGCAACATAGACTGTCTAGATCGATGAAAAAGCAAGATCATTCTATCTGCTGCCTCCAAGCATAAATAATACATTGCCCATAAGGATAAACATATTTGGAAGGGAGAGGCTGGATTAAAATTTCTAAGCACAGAGCCCACATCAACAGGGAGAAGTTGCAATGCTAATGTCAGATAAAATAGACTACAATTTAAAATTGAGAAGAGGTAAAAATTATACCCTGCATTCCCTTAGACCACAAGGCGATAAAATTAGAATTCAATATGAAAAGCCACCAAAGAAAACCCTAGAACACATGGAGGCTAAACAACACAGTGCTCTATCACAAGTGGGTCATGCAAGAGATTAGAAAAGATTTTCAATTAGTAATGATATTCAACAAAAATGATCATACAAATTCCCAGCTCCTCTGACACACAGTAAAAGCAGTACTCAGAGGCAAGTTTACAGCTCTGAGTTCCATCAAGAACAATTGAAGATATCTGAAACCAATATTAATGGAGACATCTGAACCTAACTGAAAAAGAGTGGCAAGATAAACCCAATCCGTAGATGGAAAGAAGTCATTAAAATTAAATCAGAATTAAATGAATTAGAAATTTTTTTTAAAAATAGAAAGAATAAAATATACAGGGTTTTCTTTTGAAAAAATTCAAAGAATTGACAGTCTAGCAAATCTTATCAGAAAAAGAAGAGACCACACCAAGTAAACAGAGAGGAAAATGGAAACATTACCACAGGAAGAACCAGGATTCAGGACATTTTAAGGGAATACATCTCAAACCGTTATGCTCATAATTTTTGGTATCTGGAAGAAATGGACTATAGAAATGGACTATTTCCTATCAAATTTCGACATGCCAAAACTAAACCAAAGTGAATTAAACCAACTTCACAGAGCCATATCAAGAATCTAAATAGAAAAAGCAATAACAGACCACCCAACTAAGAAAAGCCCAAGACAGAATGGATTTTCAATGGAATTCTACAAGGCCTTCAAAGCAGAATTAAACCAGTACTCCTCGAAATCTTCAATGAAATTGAAGGAAAATTTGATTTCTATGCTCTTTGTATGAAGCCATCATAACCCTCAATCCCAAAATGTGGCATGGTTTCATTAAAGAAAGGAAATTAAGAACCCATTACTTTCAAAAACATCGAACTAAAACTACTCAACAATATTTTGGTCAATCAAATTCAACAATTCATACAAAAAATCATACATCAACATCAAACTGGGTGCATTTCAGGGATGCAAATATACACAAATTAATTAGTTCAATATACACAAATCAATTGCTATAATTCACCACAGCAACAAGAGCAAGGATATGTACCACATGGTTACTTCAATAGATGCAGAAAAGCCAATGACAAGATCCAACACTCCTTTATGATGGAGGCTCCGGAAAAAAATAGGAATCCATGGAACATTCTTCAATACAATAAAGACAAACCTACAGCCAGCATTTTACACAGTGATGAAAATTTAAAGCCATTCCGTGTAACTCAGGAAGCAGACAAGGATGTCCACTCTCTCCATTTCTCTTCAATTTAGCACTAGAATGCTCAACATCAGCACTAAGACAAGATGGAAACATAAAGGGGATCCAAATACCATAAAATGAAGTGAAAAAGCTCCCTCTTTGCAGAGGACATGATCTTGTATTTACAAATTCCCAAGGACTCCACTCCCAAATGACTCGAGCTCATTAGAAACTTTGGCAAAGTCGCAGCATATAAAATTCACACTTAAAAGTAAATGGCTTTTATGAATACCAATAATGAGAAAGGTGTGCCTGAAATCAGGAAAGCAACTCCATTCCTAATTGCCCCACAAAAATTAAAATACCTAAGAATTAATTTAACAAAAGAAGTGAAGGATATCTATGATTAAATCTTTAACAATCTGAAAAGGGAAATCTAAACAGAACTTAGAAGTTGGAAAAACCGCAGATGTTCCTGGATAGGAAGGATCAAATCCTGAAAATGGCAATACTTCCCAAAGCGATCTAGAAATACAATAAGATGGATATCAATATTCCAAACTCATTTTTCAAGGAAATGGAAGAAACAATCCAAAAATTCATATGGAACAACCAAAGATCCCAAATGGCAAAAACAATCCTCAACAGAAAGAATTGTCCTGGAGGAATATCAATAACAAATTTCAAACTCTACTACAAAAACATAGTATATTAAAACAGCTTGCTACTGGAACAAGGGAGCACAGTACCAACGGAATAGAATTGAAAACCTAGAAATCAACCCACAGGCCTATAGCAACATAAACTTCTATAATAGAGGTAAAAAATAGAATGGAAGAATGTTTGCCTTTTCAATAAGTGGGGCTGACAAAACTGATTCATCACCTGTAGAAAACTAAAGCTAGATCTTCATGTATCAACCTGCAACAGAATCAACTCCATATAGATTAAAGTCCTTTGAGTTAAAACAGACACCCTGACACCATACAGGATGGAATAGGAGAAACCATAGGTCTCCTTGGCACAGGTCAAAATTTGAGTAATAGAGATTCATTGACACAATCAAAGAAAGTTTGGAAAATACGATTGTATGAAGTTGCAGAGCTTCTGCATGGGAAAGGACATTCCTAGCAATATCAATAGAAAGCACACAGATTAGGAGAAGGTCTTCACTAGCCATACAACTGACAAGGGTCTCATATCTAAAATATACCTTGAACTCAAAAAATTAAATCCCCCAACAACAAATACTCAAAAAACAACTGACCAATAATTAAGTCAGCTAAAGATTAAAGAGAAACCTCTCTGGAGATAAAAGATGGAAGAAATGCTCAACATATGTAGCCATAAAATAAATGCAAATCAATAGAACATTGACATTCTACGTCACTCCAGATAGAATGGCTATACTCAAGAACTCTCCTAAAATCATTTGCCGGTGGGGATGTGGCCAGATGGGAATCCTACTACATTGTCATTGGGAGTGTGAACTTGTTCAACCACTTTGGAAAGTAGCATGTTGTTTCATGAAAAGCCTCCACATACAGCTCTACTATCAACAAGCAATCCCACTTTGGGGCATTTACACAAATGAAAACAAACAAGACCACACTAAAGCTACCAGCACAGCTAGATTTATTGCAGCATTATAAGATCAGTATGGAATATTATTCAAGTAACTGCTTCTTAGAGCAGGTATGTATTGCAAAGATAAGGAATCATTGAGACTCGTTAGTCAATATTTCAGATTCGGCTTTGGTTAAATGGGTAGTAAATTTCAGTTGTGCAGTGTCTAGTGGTGGCGAAGTAGAGCCAGAAGACATTAAACATATGATTGCTTTGATGCACATAAATGTGAGGGGAATAAAATTAAATTTCGAGTTCTCCAGAATGGAAATAGCTATTTTCTGAAGTCTAAGAAAGTAAAGAATTTTCATTCTTTTCCCATGGAACAAGCCAGCCTAATTGGAGAAAATTATTAGAACTACATTTGGGATGTCAGGGGTAGAAAGTGAGAAAAGTTCTATTCACATACACGAGCCAAAGAGATGATTTACATTTCTAAGATTTAAAAGAAAGAAGAAAAGGCAAAGGACTGTTACCTGTGTGCTTCAGTTAACTGGATTCACCAAACAAATCAGGTTCTCCTCCTCTTCAGGACGGACGATGTCCCACTAGTTGGTTTTCCACAGCAACAGATACTTCTGTATAATGACTTCTCTAGGTGGGGTCACCGTTATTGTGATGTAGCTCATAAAACTCACTTCCGTTTTAGGAACTGACAGAACTCAGCCACACTTCCGCATATGTCAACGGAAGTGCTGACTACCGGCCTGAACTCGGACTACAAAGTCCCATTTCCTTTTAGTATACATTGGTAGACTCCGATTCTGTATAAGAGAAATGTGTGAATATTCAGTAGAGGAATAATGTGAATGGATGTGTCACACTTTTCATCTTCACAGCAACTACTGATTCTTTGTAAATGGTTCTGCGTAGATATCTCTACACATTCTATGTTCTTTAAACCCACAATAAATCAATCTTTAGGTATTATTTTTTCTTGTTTAGTTTCTTTAGTCAGCAATAATTTTATTAAGAGTTTCACAAAATAGACCCCTCTAGAACTTAATCATCTTTTGACAAAAACGTTCTTTAGTCTTCCTTGCATTTTCTCTTTACGTCATCTTTTGAAGAAAATTATTTAAAAACAGAGAAAAAAATAACAACAGAAAAAAAGAACTGATTATGATATTCAAATGTCCTATTGATCTGAATGAAATAGAGGCAGCTTTACCACATGTGACTATTATTGTATTGTGAGATTTTGTTCTTTTTAAGTTTTACAAGGATATTAGAGTTCCCTGATCGATACTGAAAATATGAGCAGGACATTAAAAGTTGATACAAACAATATACTGTTTGACATTAAACATTAATAATTATGAATTGTTGTCCACCAAACTGTAACAGATTGATGATCTTCTTTTCTATTATCAAAGATAGAATTTGATACATGCAGAAAAATGAAAGCCTATTGACCTCAAGTATAATGTTAACTTCACATTTATTACTATTCACAATGACTTAATCCCCTCAAAAGTTGTTGTCAAATGCATTCTGATTTAAAATAAAAAAAAACAAATGTTATAAAACGAGAAGATTAAATTCTGGTTTCGAAAGGAATGTGCCCTAAGGAAACAGAAAAAAATAAACAAAAATCCCACTTTCATTATAGTTTAATGTGCATCCAAAAGTAAGTTCAGCTGATCAACTTCAATGTAAGCAGTAATTCATTCAAGTGGTAAGAAAATAAAAAGAAATAATTACAGATAGTGTTAAAATTGGGATTCATAGTGGGCAAAGAACTTCTGAGGAACTTTGCTTAGTATACTGTTGTTTTGTTTGGTGTGGGTAAGTGGAAGTGCAACTTGACCACAGTTGTATTGAGGTGTAGAATATTTCCTTATGAATTTCATCCTATAGTATAATAATATGTATAACTAGGTTCAATAGAGTTTTTAACAAATCACGTATTTTAAAAATTTGACATGTGTTCTCCGTATCTGTAGTTGTTATTTTGCTATGAGTAACTCCTGCAATCTAAAGGTATCATACAATTTTCACCCACTTACTCAGTGGTCACCTGTGAAAGAATGATTATATGAAAGCTCTAGCAGTAGTGTATTCATGTCTAAAAAATGTGTAGAGAGTTCTCATTACAATCTCAGTTTGCATCCTTGAGTGGAGAATAAATATCCACATTAAACTTGTGTTGAACCTTAATTTTTAATGATTTATTTGGTACTAAAAATAGTCCAATATTTTCTTTCTTATTTAAATTTTATTGTCATAGTGACCTACATAGGGGTATAGTTATACTAGCTATGAGTTCAATGCTTGTTGAAATTGTTACCCTTTTCTTCATTTTTCTCTCTTTTTGCCATTATCCATTAACCCCAGTGTTGTACAGATCATATCCAACATATTGTCTTATGAGTATTGTGTTACATAGGTTTCCCCATTGTCATTTGTCATGCAATATTATTTTCACACTAATCATTGCTTAAGTTCTATGGTGTAGATCTAACTTCTCACATTTGGTGTCCTGGTGAATACATAAGCCTCCACATAGTTTACATAACTCTTGGAAATACATCACATTGATAAAATAAAATGGACTATCAGGAATTACAGACTTACAAAAATCAGGATGTAATGAAGAATTACAATACAACTTTACTATCTGTGGAAGTATTGTATTTATGGTTTTATGTGACTTCTGTACTCATTTGCTCATTTCCTAAGCTCTTGCAGATCACACTGTGAAGCGATCTGTGTTCTTGGATGAGAAGCCAAAGAGGAATTCATTCAACAAGTATAGGAACATTCAAAAAATTGGAAGTAAAATGATCCAAAATCTTCAACATAATTACCACCAATGCTGACCAATTAGAAGGAAAAGAGATAAAAAAACAAAGTAGAGAGTCTTGACAGCAGGTTATACCATGCAGAAGATCGAATGTCAGGGATTGAAGACAGCCTAGATATGATAGAGAAAGAACATACAACCGTCCAAGACAAGTCCAAGAAATATGATAGGTCTACCCAACAGCTGGAAGACACCACCAGAAGGCCCAATCTAAGGATAATGGGTGTAGAGGAGCAACTAGAAAGAGAAGTTAATGGTCTATGAAATTTGTGTTACAAGATCCTAGCAGAGAACTTCCCAAGCATACAAAATCATAGGCCTATTCCGATACAAGAAGCTTTTAGAACCCCAAATAGACCAGACCAGAATAGGACATCCCACTGTCACATTATAATCCACACAGGATCAACCCAGACCAAGGAAAAGATCCTCAATGCTGTCAAGGAGAAAAGGTTAAACACCTATAAAGGGAAACCAATTAGAATTACCTCAGATTTCTCAGCAGAGACAATCAAAGCAAGAAGAGCCTGGAATGACATACGCCATGCCATAAAAACAACCAACTATCAACCAAGAATACTGTACCCAGCTATAATATCCTTCATAACTGAAGGCCAAATAAAAACCTTCCATAGCAAAGAAAAATTGAAACAATACATCTCCACCAAACCAGCCCTACAAAAGATTCTTAAAGATGTCCTATACAAAGAAAACCAACAAAACTGCAACAAAGGCCAAGAAACTGCACCCAAACTGAGCATCCAAGAACCTTAGGAAGAACCCAGTTTTCACAGCCCCCAAGAAGGTGGATAACATGGCAGGAACTCCCAAATACCTCTCAGTCCTATCTCTTAACGTTAACAGACTGAACTCTCCAATTAAGCGACATAGATTGTCTAGTTGGATTAAAAAAACACCACCATTCTATCTGCTGCCTGCCGGAATCACATCTTGCAGGAAAAAACAAACACATTTTCAATGTTAAAGGCTGGAACAAAATCTACCAAGCAAACGGCCCTCATAAACAGGCGGGAGTTGCAATCCTAATATCAGTTATAATAGATTTCAAATTAAAATTCATGAGAAGAGATAAAGAAGGTCGCTACATACTAATTAAAGGATTTCTCCTTCAGGAGGATATTACAATTCTAAATATCTATTCGCCAAACAATGGAGCACCCAAATTTATCAAAGAAACATTACTTTCCCTCAAATCCCATATAGAGGCAAAGACATTAATTGTTGGGGATTTTAACACACCACTCTCCCCACTAGATAGATCAACTCGGCAAAAACTCAACAGAGAATCCGCAGATCTAAACAGCTGCATAGATCAACTAGACTTAACAGACATTTACCTAAGGTTTCACCCAGCAGCATCAGAATACACGTTCTTCTCAGCAGCACATGGAACGTTTTCTAAAACAGTCTACATTTTAGACCACAAAACAAACTTGTCTAAATTCAGAAACATTGAATTTATACGTTGCATTCTCTCTGACCACAAGGGAATAAAATTAGAACTCAAAACCAAAAGCCACCAAAGAAAGTCCGGTATCACATGGAGGCTGAACAACACACTGTTGAATCAAGAGTGGCTCATGGAAGAGATTAGTAAGGAAATTCAAATGTTCATGCTATTCAACAAAAATGACCACACAAATTACCAGCTCCTCTGGGACACAGCAAAGGCAGTACTCAGAGGTAAGTTTATAGCTCTGAGCTCCTACATCAACAAATTGGAGAGATCTGAAACTAACAATTTAATGACACATCCAAACCTCCTTAAAAAAGAGCAGCAAAATAAACCCCAATCCAGTAGACAGAAAGAAAAAATCAAAATTAAATGAAGTAGAATCCAAAAAAACTATAGAAAGAATCAACAAAACAAAGAGTTGGTTCTTCGAAAAACTTAACAAAATTGACAGACCCTTAGCAAACCTTATCAGAAAAAGGAGAGAACACACCCAAATTAATAAACTCAGAGATGAGAACGGAAACATCACCACGGAAAAAAACCAAGATTCACAATATTATAAGGGAATACTTCTCAAAATTTTATGTTAATATATTTAATTCAGTTCTTTTAAAAATACTTTTTTATTCTAAAAATTGTGTAGAGAGGGGTTAGAATTACATGATTAAGGTAATGAGTACATTTTTTATCGAGCATTGTTACTTCCCCTACATCCCCTCGTCCCCCACACCCTAAAATTGTGAAATTTAAAGTCTTGTACATCTCATTTTTACAATACATGAACTAGTATTCTGTTTCAGCATTTTATTATTTCCCTTCCCTACACAATGTAGAAAAAAAAATATATGTAAGAGGTAGGCCACTGTCAGCAAATACAATGAAAACAGGGATAAATCTTGGGGAAGAACATTGAAGAAAAACAAATCACACAGAAGAGTTTAGAATCATGAAAAACAATAACAAGAAATTAGAAATAAATTGTGTCCCTATCTAGTGGTTCATTTCATTTAACATCTTCTTGTATGGTCATTTTTGCACATGCCTAATTCTTATCAAATTACATGAAATACACTATGTACCAAAATCCAATACAGTGGCAACATTGTATAAAACATAAACCAAAGGAAAAAGGCAAGTAAAGAGAAATAGTTTCACATAGCCCATTGTAAAAAATCAAGAAAGTGAAACCAACTGCTTTTATATTTCACAGCTTGTTTTGTTTAGCCTAATATTCTATGGTCGTATGTATATTACTATTAAGCTATTGTGATCCTATTCTAGGACTAAAATGGGCATATACAAGTTTTTAGAAATAAGAGAATCTATGGAGTCTATGTTCGTTGGTTTTGGCACACATTAATTCATGTTTGTTTGTGTTTTTTTTTTTTTTTTACAGTTTTTGCATTTCTTTACAAAGGCCACTGTGCCATTCTTTCTAATGGAAAGTAGAATTCTGAGGTGTTTATACCCCACCTTTAATGATCCATTAATCTACATTCAGGCATCTGGAGTGGTTCCTGATTTTCTCTCTGAAATGAACATAACTTTGCCATTCTAATGGAATGTGGTGGAATTTCAATGTTGAATTGATTTGTCTTTATTTTTTTTTATTGTGAGAGTTTTTGAGCATTTCTTCATATGTCCTTAGGCCATTCTCAATTAGCCATCATTGAAGTCTCTCTTTAAATAGACTTCTTTCATAGAGCGGGCTTATAGTTCAGGATTCTTTGGGGCTGAGGGATTTGACTTGTTGAATGTTGATTATATTTCAGCGCTAAGACACTTTTCTCTTTCTTAGCTAGTGAACATTTTCTCCCAGTATTTTTGGCTTCCTTTTTTTCCTACATAGCTATGTCCTTTTGTATAAAGAACCTGGCAGGTTCAATTTATAGACTTTGTCTAACCTTTCTTTGGCTTGATTCATTTGTGCATATGTAATCGAAAGTTTCAACCTGTACTAAGAGACCTCGTATTTCTCTATTGTTTCCATTCTGAGTATTTTTTTTAACCTAGAGGTCTGACTCCTTTGGAAAGTGGTATGACACAGTGTGGTGTAAAATCTAACTTTGTTATAGGCATTTAACGAGCATTACAAGACTATTGAATATTGCTATTTCCTTTCAATAGGTCAATCCTGCTTCTATTTAAACTTACGCAATGAAGTCATATTTTTTTTCTTTAGCACTGAGTTTTAAAACATAGGTGCCCTAGTTTCTCTTTTTGTCTTAATTGGTGTATATCCAATTTCATCCTGGAAGAGGACTGCAAGTCCTTAATGGCTAGATATATAGGAACAAGAAGTTCATGGTGAGCAAAATGAACTCAAAGAAACATAAGTTTTATCTTTGATGGTGTCTTTAAAAAAAAACCAAAATTTGTTTTTCTTGCTTTATTTCCTTAGTTTTCATAGGATGTCTCTCTCCTTGTCACTATATTTGAGTTGGTAACCGGTGGATTGTAGAAACTTTAATTTGAATAGGACAAAGAAGGGGAATCAAAATTTTTTCATAGAGGAAAATGGGGGTCCTAATGCCATAAAATTCTTTACAAGGCCACATGTAGAAAATAACCTTTACATCAGTTACATGAGGGAGCGATTTTAAGCTGAATAAACTGTAAGAAAAATGAGGAATAGGATATCATATGACTAGAAAAAGATTCACTGCCTTACCTTCATAATTATAAACCCTCTGTACATCACATTGACAATACGTTTAACGAAAAAGAAAGGTTTTGGTACATATATTGATTTTAGTTGCCATAAGTTTACAAATGGATACGTACGTAGGTTGAGTTGCAGTCTATACACAGACATGTGTAGATAACCCTGTCCTCTTCATATCCCTACCAGACTAGAAAAGGCCCAGGTTTCCATGAGTATACAGGTACCAAACTGTCCTTCACAAATTAGTGTTTAATTCATTCCTGCTCACAATATCTGAAGGAAAACCAAGAAACATTTAAAATTATACACTATTAGCAAATGATGGCCATAATCAGAAATGCTCTCTTTTCAACACCATGATAAATATAAGCAACATTCACACATCTTTAACTTCTGCATCTATACCCAAAAGATTCAACTCTATTTATTTCACAGGAGTCCTACCGATAAGTTTTCCTAAAGTATGTTTCAAAAACTATTCCATTATGCATCAGAAAGGTTTTGGACCACACTGCCAAGTCCAGTATAAATATGTAGGGCCTTATATATGTGGAGCAAATCCCACACAAGTTGAATTGAAGATAGCCATCAAATATGTTTCCATAATATTGTGTTACACTCCACAGATACAGTCCACTCTTCTTGGAACACTTTGGAAATACATTGGGAAATTGCCAAAATATGCACACACTCTCGCACTCAAAATGTCACACTTCTAGCACAAAATCATGGCATCTTCACAAGTTGCAATTTGGCCCCTCAAAAGAATATGGTTTGAATAGTAGTTTGTGTACACATCCATGAAACTGTATTTTTTCTGCCACAGCTTTTAGGAGGAACTCCCAGAATGCTTCTTTACATGAGTTTACATGTGTAAATCATTGAGATGGACGAGAAGATTGTATAGTAAGGAATATACTTCAGAATGTTGGTTGAAAAATCCCATTGAAATTTTAATGACCATTCTGCTTGGAATATATAATTGGTGTAAGATTTTTTAAGAGGTCTAATGTCATTACAGTTTTCTTATGTATTAGGCTCTGCAATTATAACAATGTATGAAATGGAAGATGATTTTCACAGGCAAACAACGACAGTGAAAAATGAAGTATGATTTATTCTCCATTGGGAAACAAATTAGATTTCGATTTGATTATTGAAGTTTCTATATTCGAACCTTACCATGTCTATGGGGAGAGGGACATGGTGAATTCCAAATAGGACACAAACACCAGGGTTTACTTCTGCATTCAAAGTAAGGGGCAAGAGGGAGTGACTAGGAAGTAGAAATCAAAATTAATTCATTTGGTTGAGTGAGCATCAGAATATAGTAATAAATGTAAGATGTAGATGGTACAATGAGAAATGGTTTGAACTCATGGTTTGCTCATAGAATGACTCCTGCTAAGAAATAAAGAAAAAATATTGTTTTACTTTCAATGGAAAATACTTGAATATATATTCCTGTATTCTCCATATGAACAATAACTTCACTAGTAGTTGGAGAAATACTCAAAAACTAGTGAGAGCACATCCCCAGTTATTTTCAAAAAATTTTATGGTTGCTTCCACTTCCATTTCTACAGAAATTTGATCATTGTAAACAAACCTCACAAATTATACGTGGATACGCTGTCTCAGAACATTCAAACTTCATTGAACATTTGAAGTGTGATGCTAATTATTGTATTACTTGAGTGATTATTGTCCAGTTCATCAAAATTTTTCTGATACCACCAATTCAGGCTCACCCAGGTCTTCGCACAGTTTCTGAAACGGGTCTCTTGTTAAATATTCATGGATGTATCATGCATCCAGGAAAAAAGGAAGAAATAATTCATGTGATTGTATAGAAAACAAAATCCATAGTGTTTTTACTATACAATGTTATTGCAATGAATGTAAATCAACATGATCAAATGATCTCCATTTCAATAATTGTGAATATATGCATTCACAAAGAGTGATTGTTTCATGAGATGTAATCTACCAAAGGATACATGCTTTAGGGTATGCAAGTAAAAAAAGAAGGAATTCCATGCAAATACCTACAGGTACAATTACAAGAAATAATCCGTGGCTCAAATATATAAAGAGATTTTCCATTCTTATATGTGGACAAAACATATGCTATTGTGAAGTCACAATCACATTGTGAAGTGGTATCAGGTAAATATATTCAGCAGTTTTTAAAAATAATTGACCTTTAAAAACGACATGCATGTCGCCTCTCAGTATGAATACTGAAATATTGGATTTTGAAATGAACATAGAAAATTTCCATTGACTAAGGGTAACATTTCTACCTTAACATTGCTTACTCAAATAAATATGTTTATGAGAATTCTATGCCTAAAGGACACCAACATTGGGAATATATCACTGGGATCAAGCCCAGGTAAGAGGGTTGAATGCCAATGGCCTAATCAAGGATTCAATTCTTATTACCAAGGAAGACACATAAAATCCTTGATAACCTGTGAAGAATTTTATCTCAATTGATTTAAATCAAAAAAAGGCAGGAGAAATTCCAAAAATCCTAGAAGTATGTCCTGTATAAACGCATGGGTGTTGAAACAGTAGGAAAAATTGTACTCCTTTTCAGTTTGTACACACACAGACACAAAATTTGCACCTACAAATGGAAGGGCAACAGAAATATCTGATCTCATACACAAATCAGCTCAAATATATATAATGACAAACTAGGTTTGAATAAATCTTTGAGAAAAATCAGCAAGTAACATGGCCTCCTACTTTGTCACAGATTCTCTCACGGTCATTAGTATGATCTACTTTTTAGAAGCCAGAAAAAGTATGATGAAAAAAGTAAGAAACACTATCATAAGGGAAAAGAATTAGTAATCCAATGGGGTCACATTATGAAATAAATAAATATCACTGCCCCATCAAACATTTGTGTATGAAATTTGGAGAGAAAATACATGATAGTAAGTGTAGTGTGTTCATAAAATCGAAGTGGCTCTTATGTGGAAGGAAAAAAATCAGAGATTTCGGAAAAACCAGTAAATATGTGGCATTGTTGATGAATAGGTCATTATGTTTCTGTCTTTGGTTAATCTTCTTGTTGGTCGCTGGCCTTCAACTTTGGGCTTGGGCAGAGTCCCTGATTTCTTCACCACTCTAATGTTCTACCACTTGATCTAAAGTGGAACTTCCATTTTTGAGATGGGTAATTTGTGACGAGAATGGGAAAACTATTCCTGTTAGGCTACTTTGAAAACTGATTCTCAGATTTCATCCTTCTAAGGTTGTTAAGCGACCTGTACCAGGCTTCTTCTTTTTTTTTTGTTATCCAAAATGTGCAAATGATTTTTGAGTTTGTATGTTCCCAACAATCGTGTACATTGCAGGTCTATGAGTAAGCATGGTTTTCCTTAAGGATAAGATTCTCTATAGTATTTGATTTTGAGGAGATGATTTCCAGAAATGAATCTGAAAAAAATTCTTCTCTTTATTAATTTGTAATTAGATGCTTATATGTCAAATGCATGAGATGCTAGAATTAACAACATTTTCACCTGCTTGGTCTCAAGTGTGGTTTTCTACCCCACATTAATTTCACATGACATAATCGTTTTCCCCTGCATTACAGCAGATGACAAACTATCTAACCACAAGTATAAATGTATCCTGTTGTTCATTTACTAAATTGATCTGTTCAGTTTGTAAACATGATGAGTTTAAGTCATTTCTATAATCTACATGAATTAGAAAATTGTCACCAGATGCAAACGTGAATTTATCTATTCCCATTGCATTTCCACTGCACTTTTTCATTATATAAACTGCCCATTTATCCTTCACATAATATTGTAATACATTTGACATAGAACAGACTTTTGAATATAAGTTCTTAGTGTGCTTATTGCCTTTTGAGAGAAAAATATATGAGGCCCTCTTGTGATGACAGACGCACAAAAATGCACCTAGGTCTAATGTTGAATAAGCTTGTTTTTTATGTACTGAACAGAAGAAAATACTTGACAATATCAATACAATTTGAATTTATTACCTCATTTATAAAAAGCATGAGGTCACATATTTGCCAGGAAGACAAATTACATGATTCCGAGTTAAATAAATGCTTATGAAAAATTCCAAGCAAAACCATTAATGTTCAATTTTTCTTGTATTTTCCACCTTAGGATATCAGAGTGAAAATGTTTTCACATTCCATACAATAAAATGTACTATCTACTTTGTGAAACTAGAAGGACGTTTATGCTAGCAATTACAATTCTTTTTTTTTATTATTTTATTTGAGAACATACTGTACAGAGGGGCTACAATTACATGGGCAGGATAATGCATACATTTCTTAGCAAGCATTGCAGCCTCCTCCTTTGTTTACCTTTCACCTCCCTTCCCAGCCTCCCCCCACCCAATTATACTCCCCTCCCCCCCACCAACATTGTAAGGCTGGTTTTGACATGACAATTTGTACTTCTCATTGTTGCAACAGGTCCACCTGAATCCTTAAACGACTTGTAAGTACTAACAGAGCAAAACTTTGTAATTACACATCTTATTTTGAATTTCCAATCTAACATATCCAATATATTCAAACTTTATTGAGGAATGGGAAATTTGAAATCCATGTACAAATTATTGCGTAAAAATTTCTCTGAACTCATTTTATTAAAAAGTATCTTTGCAAAGTGCAAATTGTAAATCATCTCAAGAATCTCATAATTTATACTAATTCATGGAGAAAATTTAAATCCTATAGTCAATCCTAAAATATTCATTAATCAATTTCTGTAGGAAAACAGGGTAACCCACCAATCAGTCCGTACATTGATCAATTAACAGGTGAAGATACTGCCATTCACACTATCATAATTGATGTGATGAGTGAATCTTGAAACCAGGAAACAATGACAAAAAGTATTGGTCCAACATAATACGGTTATCTATGGCTTTACTGATTTAAATTGATTATAAGAGAAAGAGAAGAACATTCATATAAAGTAATTCAGATATGATGTAAGTTGGATGATTTTCTTCTTCAATCTAATGAATCTATGCTTGAATTTGCCACCAATCACAGGATCACCAGTCAAAGAGCAATACAAACTTTATTTGTACTGAGCAAAATACTTGGGTATATAATTAGTTATTCATTTATCCTACTTCTTCAATTTGAATTTTGACAGTCAATAGTGTGTCATTAAAAAACAGCATTTTCTTTACCTGTTGTCGCCAGAGGGTTTGATTTTGCACCAAACAAAACTTGGGCTAGGATCTTCCAAGGATTCTGCCAAAGATAGAAATACATACTCAATTGAGGTGCTAGATTAGATGAGCTCTAACATTATACCATTATTGATATAGAAAAACAACAAGCTTAACGGCCTCAAGAGACTTATGAGAAATATTTACCTGGATAATAAACATGTAAAAGAATGAGTTCATAGCCAGGTGCAAAAACAAATCATTTAAATGTTTGACAATGTTTTTAATCATTTATGACTGCATATGATCATATATGTTATTCATATTAGCAGACAAGAAAATGCAAGTTGAACATTGATTTTAATTTCACTCCTAAAGAAAGAAATCATACAATATCATAAGGTAAGGTGTAATTCAATAATGGAAAATGCAGAAAAATCTACAAGCTTTTTTGGGGGGTGGGGAGGAATCCGTTCCTGGGGCCGGAACTCTAGGCCTGGACGCTGTACCTCAGCTCTTCATCTCAAGGCTAGCGCTTTACCATTTGTGCTATAGCACCACTTCCAGCTTTTGTTTTCTGCTTATATGGTGCTGAGGAATTGAACCCAGAGCCTCATGCATGCAAGGTAAGCCCTCTACCACTGAGCCACCTTCCCAGCCCCCAAATCAACAAGCTTTGTACCTTTATCCCAGTCTTCCTCAGAGGAAACATATGGCCACGTATTTTTAGAACTCTTGTCTTGTTTCCCGTTCCATTTGATGGTGTCTACAAATAAACAGAAATCAACCATCTGAGTAGGTGAAAGTGTACTAAATTGATTTAGTTTCTGTTTTCGTTTTAAGGCTTACCTACATCAACTACAAGAGTTTTGTCCATACAAGTTGCAATATGTTCACTGAGTTGATCTCGTGGAACCAGGTGGCTACCATTAAAGGGACAAGTAGCCAATTTGGAAGCAATATCAGGGTGATTCTGTGTAACAAAAGTACAAATATGAAGAAATATTTTCAATTATTCTCTTTTTAGATTTCTTTGGGCAGGATGCCTACCATGGGGTTGACACCAGGGTATGTGTACTCTGCTAGTTCATCCTGTTTTTTATAAATACATATTTTATTGTAAAGATACTGTACAGAAGAGTTAGAATTTTGTGAATAAGTACATTTCCTATAGTTCATTTTTACTGTCTCCTTTGTTTTCCCCTATGATCCCTTCCTTCCCTATCAGCCCAACTCCACCTGCCCTTTCCTGCCCTCATAGCTAAGGTTGTAAAGCTCATTTTCAACATAGCTTCTTGTATATATAATTGTTGAATGGGTCAACCTGTTTTCCAATGCAGTATACATTTTCCTCAAAATATTACATGTAGAACTCCTCTATGATCCAGCAATCCCTCTTTTGTGCATTAACACGAATGATCATATACAAGACCATGGTAAATCTACCACAATTGTTTACCATAGCTAAGATATGGGACCAACTCAGAAGTCCATCAGTAGATGAATGGATTAAGAAAATATGGTAATTATATGTAAAATGGAATTCCATGCCTCCATCAGAAAGAATGATATTGCTCCATTTTAGTAAATGGTAAGATTCAGATAAAATATGTTAATTGATGCAAATCAGGCCCAAAGAAACATAGGTCCATTGTTTGGCTTAGTTAGAATAAGTAGTGTATGTTAAGGATAAGCAGAAAAGTTCAAAAGTGATGTATATGGGACCATAAAAAGGCACTTTACAATTTCAAGAGGGGTGATGGGAAGTTGGGAGTGTAGTTGAGGAGGTCGGAGGGAAGGGATGGTAGAATGAAACAAAGGAGGAGGCAAAAGTGCTTGATGTTTCCATCAGAATGCATGGTATTGGCAATTTTGTTAGCAAATCAGAAGACAGGGAAAACCTATACCAAGTGAAGTAAGCCAGGCCCAAAGAAACATACGTCCCATGGTTTCCTTATTTGCAATAATTAGTATATGTCTGAGACAAGCAGTAAATATTAATTAAAAGGAACCCCAAGAAAAGGACAGAAGTGTATTTTTCTTTCTTGCTACAGTTCAAACATATTGCTTCAAAAGTACCACATGAGGTTTTTGTTCCATTGTATATACCTACCCCACAGAATAACCCCTACTGTTTGAAGAGCTGAGGAAGATCACAGAAGAGAAGCTGGAGGAAAATCTCTCGATGAGAAAGCAGTTTTAGTGTTCCAGAAAAATTTTCTGGGCTAGAGAATTGCACTAAGTGAGCCATCACAGTATAGAGATTTTGGCCAAAGAGGGAAATCCATCAAGGAGACACATCTGAGCACTTGCTGGTAGGTGTGGGTGCAGAGGTTGTGGTGGATATGGTGGCCATGGCCAACATACTAACAGACAGAGTCTGAGACATAGGTGACAGATCCTTCTCACAATCAGTCAGAACTTTTTGGAGCAGAAATTTTCATCCTAAGGATCACAAACCAGTGATGGCCCAGAAACCCAGAATATGGTATAAGTAGAACCATGACATGTCATTCATTCACAGAGAGCAGCTGTGGAAAGACTGCCCCGCCACACCAACAGTGCTCTCCATCTCTGATACTGACAAAGGCCTGGCTGAGCAGCTAGCTCTAGGCTTTGGAAGAACTTTAAACAAAGTGCCATTTAGCAGGTTACAGGTACATGACCTGAACTACCAGGCTCAGTTCCACCCAGGGGAAAGTCACCCTGCCCAGGCAGTGAAGCTCAACCCCATGAAAAGTGACCTTTTTCACTGGGTAAACAGTGTGAGAATATGCCCCTCCCCATTGCATCCTAGACACAGAATTGAAACTCAGTAAACCTAAACACTGAGAATGGCTCCAGGCTGGGCTCTGTGAATTATTTAGGAGCTAGGTCCTCACGGAAAAGCTATCATTGGTCATAGGACTTAACACGATCCAGAACCTAGCCTCATCACATAAACTGCAAGCTAGAGGAAACAGGCATCTCACTCATTTGAGATACTCAAGCCAATCTCCCCGCCATTCAACTATCCTGGGAGGAAAATAATAAATTCCATCAACATTCAGAGCATTTTTCTACCTAATCAAACAAAATGACTTAAGGAAGCAATAAAGCAACAGAAAAGCAAACATCATTAGCAGAATAGAGACTCTATGAAGAGACTGGTTACAGACACAGGCGACATAAAGATTCCCCGCCATACCCGAAATTCAAAGGACTCTTTATCTATCATTTGTTTTTATTTTTATTTTATTTTACCTTTGCTGTGAAAATATTGTTCAGTGGGGTTACTATTACCTGGGCAAGATAATGAGTACATTTACATCTCTCAGTCCTAACTCTTAATATTAATGGACTTAACTTTCCAATTAAGCAACATAGACTGTCTAGATCGATGAAAAAGCAAGATCATTTTATCTGCTGCCTCCAAGAAAACATAACACATTGCCCATAAGGATAAACATACTTGGAAGGGAGAGACTGGAATAAAATTTACCAAGCACTGAGCACACATCAACAGGCAGAAGTTTCAATCCTAATGTCAAAAGCCCCCAAGAAAACCCTAGAACACATGGAGGCTAAACAACGCACTGCTCTATCACAAGTGGGTCATGCAAGAGATTAGAAAAGATTTTCAATTAGTCATGATATTCAACAAAAATGATCATACAAATTCTCAGATCCTCTGACACCCAATAAAAGCAGTATTCAGAGGCAAGTTTACAGCTCTGAGTTCCATCCAGAACAATTGAAGATATCTGAAACCAATATTAATGGAGACATCTGAACCGAACTGAAAGGAGTGGCAAGATAAACCCAATTAGTAGATGGAAAGAAGTCATTACAATTAAATCAGAATTAAATGAATTAGAATTTTTTTAAAAATAGAAAGAATAAAATATACAGGGTTTCTTCTTTGAAAAAATTTAAAGAATTGACAGTTTTGGCAAATCTTATCAGAAAAAGAAGAGACCACAACAAGTAAACAGAGAGGAAAATGGAAACATTACCACAGGAAGAACCAGGATTCAGAACATTATAAGGGAATACATCTCAAACCGTTATGCTAATAATTTTTGGTATCTGGAAGAAATGGACTACAGAAATGGACTATTTCCTATCAAATTTTGACATGCTAAAACTAAACCAAAGTGAGTTAAACCAACTTCACAGACCCATATCAATAATCTAAATACAAACAGCAGTAACAGACCACCCAACTCAGAAAAGCCCAGGAGAGAATGGATTTTCAATGGAATTCTACAAGGCCTTCAAAGCAGAATTAAACCAGTACTCCTCGAAATCTTCAATGAAATTGAAGGAAAATTTGATTTCCATGCTCTTTGTATGAAGCCATCATAACCCTCAATCCCAAAATGTGGCTGGTTTCATTAAAGAAAGAAAACTAAGGACCTATTACTTTCAAAAAAATCGAACTAAAACTACTCAACAATATTTTGGTCAATCAAATTCAACAATTCATACAAAAAAATCATACATCAACATCAAACTGGGTGCATTTCAGGGATGCAAATATACACAAATTAATTAGTTCAATATACACAAATCAATTGCTATAATTCACCACAGCAACAAGAGCAAGGATATGTACCACATGGTTACTTCAATAGATGCAGAAAAGCCAATGACAAGTTCCAACACTCCTTTATGATGAAGGCTCTGGAAAAAAATAAGAATGCATGGAACATTCTTCAATAAAATAAAGACAAACCTACAGCCAGCATTTTACACAATGATGAAAATTTAAAGCCATTCCGTGTAACTCAGAAAGCAGACAAGGATGTCCACTCTCTCCATTTTTCTTCAATTTAGCACTACAATGCTCAATAACAGCACTAAGAAAAGATGGAAACATAAAGGGGATCCAAATACCATAAAATGAAGTAAAAAAGCTCCCTCTTGCAGAAGACATGATCTTGTATTTACAAACTCCTTTGGACCCCACTCCCAAATGACTCGAGCTCATTAGAAACTTTGGCAAAGTCGCAGCGTATAAAATTCACACTTAAACGTAAATGGCTTTTATGAATACCAAAAATGAGAAAGGTGTGCCTGAAATCAGGAAAGCAACTCCATTCCTAATTGCCCCACAAAAATTAAAATACCTAAGAATTAACTTAACCAAAGAAGTGAAGGACCTCTATGATTAAATCTTTAACAATCTGAAAAGGGAAATCTAAACAGAACTTAGAAATTGGAAAAACCGCACATGTTCCTGGATAGGAAGGATCAAATCCTGAAAATGGCAATAATTCAAAAGCGGTCTAGGAATTCAATAAATGGATATCAATATTCCAAACTCATTTTTCAAGGAAATGGAAGAAACAATCCAAAAATCCATATGGAACAACCAAAGATCCCAAATGGCAAAAACATTCCTCAACTGATAGAATTGTCCTGGAGGAATATCAATAGCAAATTTCAAACTCTACTACAAAAACCTAGTAATTAAAACAGCTTGCTACTGGAACAAGAGATCACAGGACCAATGGAATAGAATTGAAAACCTAGAAATCAACCCACAGTCCTATAGCTACATAAACTTCCATAAAAGAGGTAAAAAATAGAATGGAAGATAGTGAGCCTTTTCAGTAAGTTGTGCTGACAAAACTGATTAATCACTTGTAGAAAACTAAAGCTAGATCCTCATGTATCAACCTGCATCAGAATCAACTCCAAATAGATTAAAGTCCTTTGAGTTAAAACAGACACCCTGACACCATACAGAATGGAAAAGGAGAAACCATAGGTCTCCTTGGCACAGGCCAAAATTTGAGTAATAGAGATTCATTGACACAATCAAAGAAAGTTTGGAAAATAGGATTGTATGAAGCTGCAGAGCTTCTGCATGGGAAAGGACATAACTAGCAATATCAATAGAAAGCTCATAGATTAGGACAAGGTCTTCACTAGCCATACAACTGACAAGGGTCTCATATTTAAATATACCTTGAACTCAAAAAATTAAATCCCCCAACAACAAATACTCAAAAAACAACTGACCAATAATTAAGTCAGCTAAAGATTAAAGAGAAACCTCTGTGGAGAGAAAAGATGGAAGAAATGCTCAACATATCTAGCCATAAAATAAATGCAAATCAAAAGAACATTGACATTCCACCTCACCCCAGATAGAATGGCTATACTCAAGAACTCTCATAACATCAGATGCAGGAGGGCACGTGGCCAGAAGGGAATCCTACTGCATTGTCATTGGGAGTGTGAACTTGTTCAACCACTTTGGAAAGTAGCATGTTGTTTCATGAAAAGACTCCACATACAGCTCTCCTATGACCCAGCAATCCCACTTTGGGGCATTTACCCAAATGATAACAAACAAGACCACACTAAAGCTACCAGCACAGCTAGATTTATTGCAGCATAATTAATCCTTGCTAAGGTATGGAAGCAACCCAGATGCCCCTCCCTAAATTAATGGATCAAGAAAATGGATTTATACTCAGTGGAATTCTATGCCTCCATCAGAAAGAATGACATTGCCCCATTTGATCTGGAACTTAGTATAGCAGTGTTACAAGAAGAAAAACATAATGTTCTCCCCAGAGTTCTGTGAACCTTCAAATTTGGTGAAATTTGGATGAAACTAAAAGCAAGTTTTTAATCAATACCCTAAATAAAGAAAAGAGACACAATGCCTCTCCCATATTAACAGTTTATAACCATGCATTCATAACTTAATTACCCAAACTGAATTCTAGGCCATATGATAATATAGTGGCTGTTTTAACTAAATAATGTTTAATAATGAAATTAATTTACATTTCGGCGATTAGGCACTGGGGAGGAAAAGGAAACCACCTCTATGTTTTCTGACATATGGCACACACAGTTTAACATAATTGCACACATCTTGCCTTTGTTCTGTTTTGAATAGAGATTGAGATATACATCTCCAGAAATAACTGAGCTGGGCTTCAATTGCCTTACTTTCCATTATATGCTGAAGAGATTTCCAAAGAAATACAAAAATCTATTACATTTGTGTCCACAATCTTTCATATCTTTCACGTACCTTTCCCACAATTTATCTTAAAAACAACATGAAAATTGATCCATGAACTAAAGTAATTACATAATATCTACATGTTCCAATGAAACATTACCTTTCAAAATTTCACAAGATGGTATGGGAATCTGCATGATCTGATTTTGTGATATTTATCATAGGGACACTGCAATAACCTCTCAGGATCCACACATTCCTCTGAAAGAGAAAAATACCTCGGGAAAATCAATGCATTGGGAACATGCCAAGTCTTCAATCTTATTTCCCTTATGAACTCTAGCTTAACTTAGGAATTTCTATTTGGAGAATATAGATTCAAAATTTGACAAAGAGTATTACTCTGGAATTTAATTTCTTATTTCGAATAGGGAGTTGTTACTTTTTAGCATTATGAAAAATATTTATTCTAATTAAAAATTATTCAATGAGGTCAAATGGAACTGTTAGCTTGTTTTATCTTCTGAGAGCATACATCCACTGAGCTCCCCTTATTTAATTGCTTTCTTACATTTCAATCTCCAATATGCCCATCATTTACATTCATTTTCACTTTTCAATCTGGAACATCAAAAGTCACAGTAATAATTATCAAAATGTCTAAAGTTTCAGATTCAATCAGGAGAAATCTCATTATCCCATTCTCTCAGCTCCTATCAATATATTTTCAGTTATTCCAAAAAAAGTGTGAACAAGACCATTTAAGATAATTTCCCCAAACAAATGTGTAAACATTTTTACCTTTTTCCATTGTGACAGGCAGATAAATATTAGCAAGTCCTGCGGATAAAAAAAAATTCTGAGAGGAAACATGACTAATTACATCAAAACAACATCATAAATATGGTTCCTCCGCGATATGAAAAAAAGAAAACCTGGGTAAAACCTATTCATCGCTAATACGTTTGGTTGCTGGACAAACCTGAATTGAAATGCATGGATATTCCCTGTCTAATTCACAGATTATAATACGCTAAGGAAATGTATAACTTTTGAACTCAAAATATTTTGTATTTTTCAGGCCTTTCTACCTTATCAAATCAGAGGATGATGCATCATGACAACTTTTAAGTGAATTTGGAAAAGGTCTTCTTAATTATGGATGTCTGAGTTAACAATATCCAACTTCCAATGTATAAATATCTAATACCTATTGAAGGTATGCACTTAAGTAAATTAGGATTTGCTATTCTCACAGATATACTTTGATATCTATTCAGATTATAAGATCAGTATGGAATATTATTCAAGTAACTGCTTCTTAGAGCAGATATGTATTGCAAAGCAAAGGAACATTGAGACTCGTTAGTCAATGTTTCAGATTGGGCTTTGGTTCAATGGGTAGTGAATTTTAGTTGTGCAGTGTCTAGTGGCCGTGAAATAGAGCCAGAAGCCATTAAACATATGATTGCTTTGAAGCACATAAATGTGAGGGGAATAAAAGTAAATTTCGAGTTCTCCAGAATGTAAATGGCTATTTTCTGAAGTCTAAGAAAGTAAAGAATTTTCATTCTTTTCCCATGGAACAAGCCAGCCTAGTTGGAGAAAATTATTAGAACTACATTTGGGATGTCAGGGGTAGAAAGTGAGAAAAGTTCTAATCACCTACACGAGCCAAAGAGATGATTTACATATTTAAGAATTAAAAGAAAGAAGAGAAGGCAAGGGACTTTTACCTGTGTCCTTCAGTGAACTGGATTCACCAAACAAGTCAGGATCTCCTCCTCCCCACGACGGAAGATGTCCCACTAGTTGGTTTTCCACAGCAACAGCTACTTCTGTATAATGACTTCTCTTGGTGGGGTCACCGTTATTGTGATGTAGCCCATAAACCTCATTTCCGTTTTAGGAACTGACAGAACTCAGCCACACTTCCGCATATGGCAACGGAAGTGCTGACTTCCAGGCTGAACTCGGACCACAAAGTCCCATTTCCTTTTAGTATGCATTGATAGACTCTGATTCGGTATAAGAGAAATGTGTGAATATTCAGTACAGGAATAATGTGAATGGATGTGTCACACTTTTCATCTTCACAGCTACTACTGATTCTTTGTAAATGTTTCTGCCTAGACATCTCTACACATTCTATGTTCTATAAACCCAAAATAAATCAATCTTTAGGTATTATTTTTTCTTGTTTAGTTTCTTTACTCATCAATAATTTTATTAAGAGTTTCACAAAAAAGACCCTTCAAGAACTTAATCATCTTTTGACAAAAACGTTCTTTAGTCTTCCTTGCATTTTCTCTTTACGTCATCTTTTGGAACAAATGATTTAAAAAAAGAGACAAAAAATAAAAACAGAAAAAAAAAACTGGTTATGGTATTCAAATGCCCTATTGATCTGAATGCAGTAGAGGCAGCTTTACCACATTATTGCATTGTGAGATTTTGTTCTTTTTAAGTTTTTCAAGGACATTAGTGTTCCCTGATCGATACTGAAAATATGAGCAGGACATAAAAAGTTGATACAAACAATATACTGTTTGAAATTAAAGTGCAATAATTATGAAATGTTGTCGACCAAACAGTAACAGATTGATGATCTTCTTTTCTATTATCAAAGATAGAATTTGATACATGCAGAAAAATGAAAGGCTATTGACCTTAAGTATAATGTTAACTTCACATTTATTACTATTCACAATGACTTAATCCCCTCAAAAGTTGTTGTCAAATGCATTCTGATTTGAAATAAAAAAAAATTTTATGAAACGAGAAGATTAAATTCTGGTTTCGAAACGCATGTACACTAAGGCAAACAGAAAAAAATAAACAAAAACCCCACTTTCATTATAGTTCAATGTGCATCCAAAAGTAGGTGCAGCTTATCAACTTCAATGTAAGGAGTAATTCATTCAAGTGGGAAGAAAATAAAAAGAAGTAATTACAGATAGTGTTAAAATTTGGATTCATAGTGGGCAAAGAACTTCTGAGGAACTTTGCTTAGTGTACCGTTGTTTTGTGTGGTGTGGGTAGGTGGAAGTGCCATTGACCACAGTTGTATTGAGGTGTAGAATATTTTCTAAAATTTATGATTTCACACGATAGTATAATTATATGTATAACTAGGTTCAATAGAATTTGTAACAAATCACGTATTTTAAAAATTTGACATGTGTTTTCCGTATCTTTAGGTGTTATTTTGCTATGAGTAACTACTGCAATCTAAAGGTATCATACAATTTTCACCCACTTACTCAGTGGTCACCTCTGATAGAATGTTTATATCAAAGCTCTAGCAGTAGAGTATTCATGTCTAAAAAATGTGTTGAAAGTGCTCATTACAATATCAGTGTGCATCCTTGAGTGGAGAATACATATCCACATTAAATTTGTGTTGAACATTAACTTTTTAATGATTTATTTGGAACTAAAAATAGTAAATAAATGGAAGAATACTATTCCATGTTAACAAAACCATATTAATATGTGATTTGTGCAAAAGACCTTTCTATGCCTTCTGTAATCTGGAAATAATTTTTTAATCCTTTTTTTTAATTTTATTTTATTTTATTTGAGAACATACTGTACAGAGGGGCTAAAATTACATGGGCAGGATAATGCATACATTTCTTACCAAGCATTGCAGTCTCCTCCTTTTTTTCCCTTCACCTCCCTTCCCAGCCTCCCCCCTCCCCCCCACCCAATCATACCTCTCTCCCCCCCTACACCGAATTGAAAAGCTTGCTTTGACATGACATTTTGTACTTCTCATTGTTGCAACAGGTCCACCTGAATCCTTAAACGACTTGTTTGTTCCCATCTCCTCCACATGTTATACTGACATCAAATATAGTGAAAGCGGGGGTTAAACTGTGGGGGAGGGACATACAAAGCAACAAAGAAATAATCTTATAAATGCGTTAGAAACACATGCATGAAAGAAACGAAAACATTAAAATACATATTTAAGGGTTCATTTTCCTAACATCACATTATCTGAACTTTTCCGCTTGACTCATACCTATACTAGATATTGCAAAAAAGGGAAACCATGGGATCTATGCTTCTTTGGGCCTGGCTTACTTAACTTAACATAATTTTTTCCAAACCTTTCCATTTCCTAACAAATGGGGAAATATCATTCTTTCTGATGGAGGCATAAAATTCCATTGTGTATATATAACACATTTTCTTGATCCATTCATCTACTGTGGGGCATCTGGGTTGGTTCCATATCTTAGCTATGGTAAATAATGCTGCAATAAACATAGTTGTGCTGGTAGCTTTAGTGTGGTCTTGTTTGTAAACATTTGGGTAAATGCCCAAAGTGGGATTGCTGGATCATAGGGGAGATCTATGTGAAGACTTTTGAGGAACCTCCATACTGCTTTCCAAAGTGGATGAACAAGTTTACATTCCCACCAACAATGAAGTAAGGTTCCTTTCTGTCCACATCCCCTCCAGCATCTGTTGTTGTTAGAGTTCTTGATTTTTGCTGTTCTAACTGGAGTGAGGTGATATCTCAATGTTGTTTTGATTTGCATTTCTTTTATGGCTAGGGATGTTGAACATTTCTTCATGTGTCTATTGGCCATCCTTCTTTCTTCTTCAGAGAAGCTTCTCTTTAAGTCTTTCGCCCACTTATTTATTGGGCAGTTGTTTCTTTGAGGATTTGTTGTTGGGTGGTTTAATTTTTTGAGTTCCAAGTATATTTTAGATATGAGACCCTTGTCCGTAGTATGGCTAGTAAAGATCTTCTCCCAATCGGTGGCTTTCTATTGATGTTGCTAGCTATGTCATTTACCCTGCAAAAGCTCTGCAACCTTATGCAATCCCATTTGTCCAACCTTTCTTTGATTTGTTGTGCTTCCGGGTCTCTATTCAGAAAATTTCGGCCTGAGCCAAGGAGACCTAGGGTTTCTCCTATTCCATCCTGTAATGTTTTCAGAGTGTCTGCTTTGAGATCAAGGTCTTTGATCCATTTGGAGTTGATTCTTGTGCAGGTTGATATAAAAGTATCTAGCTTTGGTTTTCTACATGTAGTTAACCAAGTGTGCCAGCACCATTTACTAAAGAGGCTGTCTTTCTTCCATTCTATTTTTTTAGCTTCCTTATCGAAGATTAGATGGCTATAGGTCTGTAGGTTCATTTGTGGGTTTTCAATTCTATTCCATTGGTCCTGAGGTCTGTTCTTATGCCAATACCAAGCTGTTTTAATTACTATGGCTTTATAGTAGAGTTTCAAATTTTGTATTGATATTCCTCCAGCAGTGTTCTTTCCGTTGAGGAGCGTTTTTGCTATTCGGGGTCTTTTATTGTTCCATATGAATTTTTGGATTGCGTCTTCTATTTCCTTGAAGAATGAGGGTGGAATTTTGATAGGTATGGCGTTGAATTTGTAGATAGCCTTGGGAAGTATTGCCATTATCACGATGTTAATCTGGCCACTCCAGGAGCATGGGAGGTTTTGCCATTTTTTAAGTTCTGTGTTGATTTCCTTTTTCAAGATTTTAAAGTTTTCATCATAGAGGTCCTTCACTTCTTTGGTTAAGTTAATTCCTAGGTATTTTATTTTTTGTGGGGCTATTACAAATGGAGTTGCTTTCCTAATTTCAGCCACACTTTTCTCATTGTTGGCATATAGAAAAGCCATTGATTTTTGGGGGTTAATTTTATATCCTGCTACTTTGCCAAAGTTTTGAATCAGCTTGAGTAATTTGGGAGTGGAGTCTATGGGATTCTTTAAATAGAAGATCATGTCATCTGCAAAGAGGGAGAGTTTTATTTCTTCTTTCCCTATTTGGATCCCCTTTATGTCTGCATCTTGTCTTATTGCTGTAGCTAGGCATTCTAATACTAGATTGAAGAGAAGTGGAGAGAGTGGGCATCCTTGTCTTGTTCCTGAGTTAAGAGGAAATGGCTTTAGTTTTTCACCATTGAGTATAATGCTGGCTGTAGGTTTGTCATATACAGCCTTTATTGTATTGAGGAATGTTCCATGGATTCCTAATTTTTCCAGAACCTTCATCATAAAGGGGTGTTGGATCTTGTCAAATGCTTTTTCTGCATCTATTGAGATAACCATGTGGTTCTTATTCTTGCTCCTGTTGATGTGATGAATAATATTAATTGATTTGCGTATATTGAACCAGCTTTGCATCCCTGAAATGAATCCTGTTTGATCATGGTGTATGATTTTTTGGATGAATTGTTGAAGTCGATTGGCCAAAATTTTGTTGAGAAGTTTTGCATCAATGTTCATCAAAGAAATGTGTCTATAGTTCTTTTTCTTTGATGAGTCCCTGCCTGGTTTTGGGATGAGGGTTATGATGGCTTCATAGAATGTGTTCGGTAGTGAGCTTTCTCTTTCAATTTCATTGAAGAGTTGGAGGAGTATTGGTGTGAGCTCTGCTTTGAAGGCCTTGTAAAATTCCGCTGTAAAAACATATTGTCCTGGAATTTTCTTAGCTGGGGGTCTCTTATTGCTATTTCTATTTCAATGCTTGATATGAGCCTGTTAAGCTAGTTTAACTCATCTTGGTTTAGTTTTGGCATATCAATATTTGCTAGGAAAAGGTCCATTTCTGTCAAGTTGTCAAACTTATTAGCATAAAATTTTGAGAAGTATTCCCTTATAATGATCTGAATCTTGGTTGTTTTCGTGGTGTTTCCATTCTCATCTCTGAGTTTATTAATTTGGGTGTGTTCTCTCCTTTTTCTGATAAGGTTTGCTAAGGGTCTGTCAATTTTGTTGTTTTTCGAAGAACCAATTCTTTGTTTTCTTGATTCTTTCTATAGTTTTTTTGGATTCTAATTCATTTAATTCTGATTTAATTTTGATTATTTCTTTCCGTCTACTGGATTGGGGATTATCTTGCTGCTCTTTTTCAAGTAGGTTTAGATGTGTCATTAAATTGTTAGTTTCAGATCTCTCCAATTTGTTGATGTAGGAGCTCAGAGCTATAAACTTGCCTCTGAGTACTGCCTTTGCTATATATATATAAGGTAACAAAAAACAAAAAAAAGCAAAAAAAAGAAAAGAAGAAAAAGAAAAAGAAAGAAATAAAGAAAAAAAATCTTTTGTTTTTTTTTTGGGGGGGAGGAGTGGGAAGAATCCTGTATCTCCCTTTTGTCTGTAACCAGTCCCTTGTTGGAGTCTCTGGTCAGCTTGAGGTCCTGTGGCTTGATTGGTTTCTTAAGTCGGTTGTTTGGAAGAGGCAGAAAAATGCTCTGCTTTACCCAAGATTTTGAGATTCCCCTCCCAGGTTAGTTTTCTGGGAGGGTGATCTGCTTTGAGAATCACAAAAGAGGGGGATGTGGTGATGAGGCTAGGTTCTGAGTAGAGTTGAGGCCTTTCAACAAACAGTAGCTTTTCCCTGGGGCTATTTTGTGATAAAGCTCATAGCGCCCAGCCTTGAGCCATTCTCAGGTTTTCTGTTTTTCAATTGATTGTGGTGGCTGCTAGAGGGAGGAGCAGCCTCTGGCTCTGGTTACCGAGTGAGGCAAGGCACTCCAATGGCTGGCGCCTGAGCTGGGTGACTTTTCCCTGGATGGAGCTGAGTCTGGCAGGTCACTTCGCCGTTAAGTTCTTGTGACCTGCTAAATGATTCGTTTTATTCCAAGGCCTGATCTGGAGCAAGCAGCTCCTCCGAGCTTTGTCGGTATCCAAGATGGAGATCACCGGTGCTGGGGGGAGAGGGGTGGCCTTCCCTCCTCTGCTCCCTGAGAAGGAGTAAGGACGTCGGGCTTGTACTCATGCCGAGTCTTGGATCCTGGGTTGTCTCTGGTCTGCAAGCAGCAGGATGAAGATGTCTGCTTCTTGTCGGTTCGTGTTGGTGTTGAGTAGAATCTGCTCGTCCGCTGCGTCTGGCTCCTTCATCCCGGACTCTCTGTGTCTCAGGTATGACCCGGCAGCGGTGGTCCCCGCCGGGACCCTGCTGCCGCAGCGGCAGCTGATGCGTTTCCTTGGCTTCCCCTCTCTTGTCTAACTCTCTGTCCTGTGATGGAACACTTGGTGTGATTCTCTGGCTTAGGACTCTTCACTGGAATTCTAAAACTACTTTCTACGTGAGAGCTTGTTAAGATTCCAGCTTCTCCTCCGCCATCTTCCCGGAACACCTAATCTGGAAATAATTAACAAGGATATTCATAGGATTGTTATAGATACAACGATTCTTAAATAATCATTGTCTACTGAGCCTAAAATTCTTTTCTGTTGTGTTTGTCTTGTATATGCAAATAGAAGCTAATTGTAAAATTAGAATTCAAAGAATTAATAGATATTTTCATTATTATGTTTGAAAAAGAGTTGAAGATGTATACTTGTATTCCCATCAATGCTATCATTTACGTCTAATATTTTCTTTCTTATTTAAATTTTATTGTCATAGTGACCTACATAGGGGTATAGTTATACAAGCTATGAGTTCAATGCTTGTTGAAATTGTTACTCTCTTCCTCATTTTTCTCTCATTAACCCCAGTGTTGTACAGATCATATCCAACATATTGTCTTCTGAGTATTGTGTTACATACGTTTCACCATTGTCATTTGACCTGCAATAAAATCACACTAGTCATTACATAAGTTCTACGGTGTAGATCTAACTTCTCACCCGTTGTGTCCTGGTGAATACATAAGCCTCCACAGAGTTTACAAAACTCTTGGAAATACATCACATTGATAAAATAAAATGGACTATCAGGAATTACGGACTTTCAAAAATCAGGAAGTAATGAAGAAATACAATACAACTTTACTATCTTTGGAAGTATTGTATTTATGATTTTATGTGACTTCTGTACTCATTTGCTCATTTTCTAAGCTCTTGCAGATCACACTGTGAAGCGATCTGTGTTCTTGGATGAGAAGTCTAAGAGGAATTCAATCAAAAAGTATATGAATGTTCAAAAATTGGAAGTAATATGATCCAAAATCTTCAACATAATTACCATCAAAGCTGACCAATTAGAAGGAAAAGTGATACAAAAACAAAGTAGAGAGTCTTGACAGCAGGTTAGACCATGCAGAAGATCGAATCTCAGGGATTGAAGACAGCCTAGATATTATAGAGAAAGAACATACAACCATCCAAGACAAGTCCAAGAAATATGATAGGTCTACCCAACACCTGGAAGACACCATCAGAAGGACCAATCTAAGGATAATATTTGTAGAGGAGCACCTAGAAACAGAAGTTAATGGTCTAGGAAATTTGTTTAACAGGATCCTAGCAGAGAACTTCCCAAACATACAAAAAGATAGGCCTATTCAGATACAAGAAGCTTTTAGAACCCCAAATAGACAAGACCAGTATAGGACATCCCACTGTCACATTATAATCCACACAGGATCAACCCAGACCAAGGAAAAGATCCTTAAAGCTGTCAAGGAGAAAAGGTTAATCACCTATAAAGGGAAACCAATTAGAATTACCTCAGATTTCTCAGCAGAGAAAATCAAAGCAAGAAGAGCCTGGAATGACGTATGCCATGCCCTAAAAACAAACAACTATCAACCAAGAATACTGTACCCAGCTAAACACTCCTTCATAACTGAAGGGCAAATAAAAAGCTTCCATAGCAAAGAAAAATTGAAACATCACATCTCCACCAAACCAGCCCTACAAAAGTTTCTTAAAGATGTCCTACACATAGAAAACCAACAAGACGGCAACAAAGGCCAAGAAACTGCACCCAAATTGAGAATCCAAGAACCTTAGGAAGAACCCAGTTTTCGCAGCCCCAAGAAGGTAGATAACATGGCTGGAACTCCCAAATACCTCTCAGTCTTATCTATTAACGTTAATGGACTGAACTCTCCAATTAAGCCACATAGACTCTCTAGTTGGATTAAAATACAAGACCCTTCTATCTGCTGCCTGCAGGAGTGACATCTTGCCCTTAAAAACAAACACATTTTCAATGTTAAAGGCTGGAACAAAATCTACCAAGCAAACGGCCCTCATAAACAGGCGGGAGTTGCAATCCTAATATCAGATAAAATAGATTTCAAATTAAAAATCGTGAGAAGAGATAAAGAAGGTCGCTACATACTAATTAAAGGATCACTCCTTCAGGAGGATATTACAATTCTAAATATCTATTCGCCAAACAATGGAGGACCCAAATTTATCAAAGAATCACTACTTTCCCTCAAATCCCATATAGATCCAAAGACATTAATTGTTGGGGATTTTAACACACCACTCTCCCCACTAGATAGATCAACTCGGCAAAAACTCAACAGACAAACCGCAGATCTAAACAGCTGCATAGATCAACTAGACTTAACAGACATTTACCGAACATTTCACCCAGCAGCATCAGAATACACGTTCTTCTCAGCAGCACATGGAACGTTTTCTAAAATAGACCTCATTTTAGGCCACAAAGCAAACTTGTCTAAATTCAGAAACATTGAAGTTATACGTTGCATTCTCTCTGACCACAAGGGAATAAAATTAGAACTCAACACCAAAAGCCACCAAAGACAGTCCGGTATCACATGGAGGCTGAACAACACACTGCTGAATCATGAGTGGGTCATGGAAGAGATTAGAAAGGAAATTCAAATGTTCGTGCTATTCAACAAAAATGAACACACAAATTACCAGCTCCTCTGGGACACAGCAAAGGCAGTACTCAGAGGCAAGTTTATACCTCTGAGCTCCTACATCAACAAATTGGAGAGATCTGAAACTAACAATTTAATGACACATCTAAACCTCCTTGAAAATGAGCAGCAATATTAACCCCAATCTAGTAGATGGAAAGAAATGATCAAAATTAAATCAGAATTAAATGAATTAGAATCCAAAAAAATATAGAAAGAATCAACAAAACAAAGAGTTGGTTCTTCGAAAAACTTAACAAAATTGACAGACCCTTAGCAAACCTTATCAGAAAAAGGAGAGAACACACCCAAATTAATAAACTCAGAGATGAAAATGGAAACATCTCCACGGAAACAACCAAGGTTCAGAACATTATAAGGGAATACTTCTCAAAACTTTATGCTAATAAGTTTGACAACTTGACAGAAATGGACCTTTTCCTAGCAAATATTGACATGCCAAAACTAAACCAAGATGAGTTAAACCAGCTTAACAGGCCCATATCAAGCATTGAAATTGAAACAGCAATAACAGACCTCCCAGCTAAGAAAAGTCCAGGACCAGAGTGGTTTTACAGCGGAATTTTACAAGGCCTTCAAAGCAGAGCTCACACCAATACTCCTCCAACTCTTCAATGAAATTGAAAGAGAAAGCTCACTACCGAACACATTCTATGAAGCCATCATAACCCTCATCCCAAAACCAGGCAGGGACTCATCAAAGAAAAAGAACTATAGACACATTTCTTTGATGAACATTGATGCAAAACTTCTCAACAAAATTTTGGCCAATCGACTTCAACAATTCATCCAAAAAATCATACACCATGATCAAACAGGATTCATTTCAGGGATGCAAAGCTGGTTCAATATACGCAAATCAATTAATATTATTCATCACATCAACAGGAGCAAGAATAAGAACCACATGGTTATCTCAATAGATGCAGAAAAAGCATTTGACAAGATCCAACACCCCTTTATGATGAAGGTTCTGGAAAAAGTAGGAATCCATGGATCATTCCTCAATACAATAAAGGCTGTATATGACAAACCAACAGTCAGCATTATACTCAATGGTGAAAAACTAAAGCCATTTCCTCTTAACTCAGGAACAAGACAAGGATGCCCACTCTCTCCACTTCTCTTCAATCTAGTATTAGAATGCCTAGCTACAGCAATAAGACAAGATGCAGACATAAAGGGGATCCAAATAGGGAAAGAAGAAATAAAACTCTCCCTCTTTGCAGATGACATGATCTTCTATTTAAAGAATCCCATAGACTCCACTCCCAAATTACTCAAGCTGATTCAAAATTTTGGCAAATTAGCAGGTTATAAAATTTACCCCCAAAAATCAATGGCTTTTCTATATGCCAACCATGAAAAAAAGCGTGGCTGAAATTAGGAAAGCAACTCCATTTGTAATAGCTCCCCAAAAATTAAAATACCTAGGAATTAACTTAACCAAAGAAGTGAAGGACCTCTATGATGAAAACTTTAAAATCTTGAAAAAGGAAATCAACACAGAACTTAAAAAATGGCACAACCTCCCATGCTCTTGGATTGGCAAGATTAACATCGTGAAAATGGCAATACTTCCCAAGGCTATCTACAAATTCAACGCCATACCTATCAAAATTCCACCCTCATTCTTCAAGGAAATAGAAGACGCAATCCAAAAATTCATATGGAACAATAAAAGACCCTGAATAGCAATAACGCTCCTCAACGGAAAGAACAATGCTGGAGGAATATCAATACCAAATTTCAAACTCTACTATAAAGCCATAGTAATCAAAACAGCTTGGTATTGGCATAAGAACAGACCTCAGGACCAATGGAATAGAATTGAAATCCCAGAAATGAACCTACAGACCTATAGCCATCTAATCTTCGATAAGGAAGCTAAAACAATAGAATGGAAGAAAGACAGCCTCTTCAGTAAATGGTGCTGGAAAATTGGTTAACTACATGTAGAAAACTAAAGCTAGATCCTTATATATCACCCTGCACCAGCATCAACTCCAAATGGATCAAAGACCTTGAACTCAAAGCAGACTCTCTGAAAATATTACAGGATGGAATAGGAGAAACCCAAGGTCTCCTTGGCTCGGGTCGAAATTTTCTGAATAGAGACCCGGAAGCACAACAAATCAAAGAAATGTTGGACAAATGGGTTTGCATAAGGTTGCAGAGCTTTTGCAGGGCAAATGACATAGCTAGCAACATCAATAGAAAGCCCACCGATTGGGAGAAGATCTTTACTAGCCATACAACTGACAAAGGTCTCATATCTAAAATATACTTGGAACTCAAAAAATTAAACCACCCAACAACAAATCCTCAAAGAAACAACTGCCCAATAAATAAGTGGGCGAATGACTTAAAGAGAAGCTTCTCTGAAGAAGAAAGAAGGATGGCCAATAGACACATGAAGAAATGTTCAACATCCCTAGCCATAAAAGAAATGCAAATCAAAACAACATTGAGATATCACCTCACTCCAGTTAGAACAGCAAAAATCAAGAACTCTAACAACAACAGATGCTGGAGGGGATGTGGACAGAAAGGAACCTTACTTCATTGTTGGTGGGAATGTAAACTTGTTCATCCACTTTGGAAAGCAGTATGGAGGTTCCTCAAAAGACTTCACATAGATCTCCCCTATGATCCAGCAATCCCACTTTTGGGCATTTACCCAAAGGTTTACAAACAAGACCACACTAGCACTACCAGCACAACTATGTTTATTGCAGCATTATTTAACATAGCTCAGATATGGAACCAACCCAGATGCCCCTCAGTAGATGAATGTATCAAGAAAATGTGGTATATATACACAATGGAATTCTATGCCTCCATCAGAAAGAATGACATTTCCCCATTTGTTAGGAAATGGAAAGGTTTGGAAAAAATTATGTTAAGTGAAGAAAGCCAGGCCCCCAGAAGCATAGGTCCCATGGTTTCCCTTATTTGCAATATCTAGTATAGGTATGAGTCAAGCGGAAAAGGTCAGATAATGTGATGTTAGGAAAATGAACCCTTAAATATGTATTTTAATGTTTTTGTTTCTTTCATGCATGTGTTTCTAACGCATTTATAAGAGTATTTCTTTGTTGCTTGGTATGTCCCTCCCCCACAGTGTAACCCCCGCTTTCACTATATTTGTTGTCAGTATAACATGTGGAGGAGATGGGGACAAACAAGTCGTTTAAGGATTCAGGTGGACCTGTTGCAATAATGAGAAGTACAAAATGTCATGTCAAAGCAAGTTTTCCAATGTCGGTGTGGGGGGGGAGGGATTGGGTTGGGGGGAGGGGGGAGCCTGGGAAGGGAGGTGAAGGGTAAACAAAGGAGGAGGCTGCAATGCTTGGTAAGAAATGTATGCATTATCCTGCCCATGTAATTGTAGCTCCTCTGTACAGTATGTTCTCAAATAAAATAAAATAAAATTAAAAAAAAATAAAAAAAAATTATTTCCAGATTACAGAAGGCATAGAAAGGTCTTTTGCACAAATCACATATTAATATGGTTTTGTTAACAGTGAATAGTATTCTTCCATTTATTTACTATTTTTAGTACCAAATAAATCATTAAATAGTTAATGTTCAATACAAATTTAATGTGGATATATATTCTACACTCAAGGATGCACACTGATATTGTAATGAGAACTATCAACACATTTTTTATACATGAATACTCTACTGCTAGAGCTTTCATATAATCATTCTATCACAGGTGACCACTGAGTAAGAGCGTGAAAATTGTATGATACCTTTAGATTGCAGTAGTTAATCATAGCAAAATTAAACCTACAGATAGGGAGAACACATGTCAAATTTTTAAAATACGAGATTTGTTAAAAACTCTATGGAACATAGTTATACATATAATTATACTATAGGGTGAAATTCATAAATTTTAGAAAATATTCTACACCTCAATACAACTGTGGTCAAGTGGCACTTCCACATACCCACGCCACACAAAACAACGGTATACTAAGCAAAGTTCCTCAGAAGTTCTTTGCCCACTATGAATCCAATTTTAACACTATGTGTAATTACTTCTTTTTATTTTCTTACCACTTGAATGAATTACTGCTTACATTGAAGTTGATAAGCTGCACCTACTTTTGGATGTACATTGAACTTTAATGAAAGTGGGGTTTTTGTTTATTTATTTCTGTTTTCCTTATGGCACATGCTTTCGAAACCATAATTTAATCTTCTTGTTTCATAACATTTGTTTTTTTTTTATTTCAAATCAGAATTCATTTGACAACAACTTTTGAGAGGATTAAGTCATTGTGAATAGTAATAAATGTGAAGTAAACATTTTACTTGAGGTCAATAGCCTTTCATTTTTCTGCATGTATCAAATTCTATTTTTGATAATAGAAAAGAAAAGAAGATCATCAATCTGTTACAGTTTGGTCGACAACATTTCATAATTATTACAGTGTAATGTCAAACAGTATATTGTTTGTATCAACTTTTATGTCCTGCTCATATTTTCAGTATCGATTAGGGAACACTAATTTCCTTGGAAAACTTAAAAAGAACAAAATTTCACAATGCAATAATAGTCACATCTGGTAAAGCTGCCTCTACTGCATTCAGATCAATAGGGCATTTGAATACCATAATCAGTTTTTTTTTCTGTTGTTATTTTTTGTCTCTGTTTTTAAATCATTTTCTTCAAAAGATGATGTAAAGAGAAAATGCAAGGAAGACTAAAGAACGTTTTTGTCAAAAGATGATTAAGTTCTAGAAGGGTCTTTTTTGTGAAACTCTTAATAAATTTATTTATGACTAAAGAAACTAAACAAGAAAAAAATACCTAAAGATTGATTTATTGTGGGTTTATAGAATATAGAATGTGTAGAGATGTCTAGGCAGAACCATTTACAAAGAATCAGTAGTTGCTGTGAAGATGAAAAGTTTGACACATCCATTCACATTATTCCTTTTCTGAATATTCACAAATTTCTCTTATAACAAATCGGAGTCTACCAATGCATACTAAAAGGAAATGGGACTTTGTGGTCCGAGTTCAGGCCGGAAGTCAGCACTTCCGTTGCCATATGCTGAAGTGTGTCTGAGTTCTGTCAGTTCCTAAAACGGAAGTGAGGTTTATGAGCTACATCACAATAACGGTGACCCCACCTAGACAGGTCATTATACAGAAGTAGCTGTTGCTGTGGAAAACCAACTAGTGGGACATCGTCTGTCGTGGGGAGGAGGAGATCCTGACTTGTTTGGTGAATCCAGTTAACTGAAGGATTCAGGTAACAGTCCCTTGCCTTCTCTTCTTTCTTTTAAGTCTTAGATATGTAAATCATCTCTTTGGCTTGTGTATGTGATTAGAACTTTTCTCACTTTCTACCCCTGACATCCCAAATGTAGTTCTAATAATTTTCTCCAACTAGGCGGACTTGTTCCATGGGAAAAGAATGAAAATTCTTTACTTTCTTAGACTTCAGAAAACAGCTATTTCCATTCTGGAGAACTTGAAATTTACTTTTATTCCCCTCACATTTATGTGCATCAAAGCAATCATATGTTTAATGTCTTCTGGCTCTATTTCACGGCCACTAGACACTGCACAACTGAAATTCACTACCCATTGAACCAAAGCCCAATCTGAAACATTGACTAACAAGTCTCAATGATTCCTTTGCTTTGCAATACATATCTGGTCTAAGAAGCAGTTACTTGAATAATATTCCATACTGATCTTATAATCTGAATAGGATATCAAAGTATATCTGTGAGAATAGCAAATCTTCATTCACATAAGTGCATATGTTCAATAGGTATTAGATATTTACACATTGGAATTTGGATATTGTTCACTCAGACATCCATAATTAAAAAGACCTTTTCCAAATTCACTTAAAAGTTGTCATGATGCATCATCCTCTGATTTGATAAGGTAGAAAGGCCTGATAAATACAAAATATTTTGAGTTCAAAAGTTATATATTTCCTTAGCGAGTTATAATCTGTGAATTAGACAGGGAATATCCATGCATTTCAATTCAAGTGTGTCCAGCAACAAAACGTATTAGAGATGAATCGGTTTTACCCAGGTTTTCTTTTTTTCATATGGCGGAGGAACCACATTTATGATGTGGTTTTGATGTATTTAGTCATGTTTCCCCTCAGAATTTTTTTTTTAACCTCAGGACTTGCTAATATTTATCTGCCTGTCACAATGGAAAAAGGTAAAAATGTTTACACATTTGTTTGGGGAAGTTATCTTAAATGGTCTTGTTCACACTATTTTTTGGAATAACAGAAAGTATATTGATGGGAGCTGAGAGAATGGGATAATGAGATTTCTCCTGATTGAATCTGAAACTTTAGACATTTTGATAATTATTACTGTGACTTTTGATGTTCTAGATTGGACAGTGAAAACGAATGTAAATGATCGGCATATTGGAGATTGAAATGTAAGAAAGCAATTAAATAAGTGGATCTCATTGGATGTATGCTCTCAGAGTATAAAACAAGCTAACAGTTCCACTTGACCTCATTGAATAATTTTTAACTAGAATAAATATTTTTCATAATGATAAAAAGTAACAACTCCCTATTAGAAACAGAATACATAAGAAATTAAATTCCAGAGGAGTTCCGGGAAGATGGCGGAGGAGAAGCTGGAATCTGAACAAGCTCTCGCATAGAAAGCAGCTTTAGAGTTCCAGTGAACAGTCCTAAGCCAGAGAATCACACCAAGTGTGCCATCACAGGACAGAGAGTTAGACAAGAGAGGGGAAGCCAAGGCAAAAAGAAGCACCCGAGTGGTCGCCAGCAGCCACCACGGCGGCGGTGGCAGCGGCAGGGTCGCAAGCTGCAGAGACCACAGCCGGGGGCCATACCTGAGCGCTCACACAGAGAGTCCGGGACGAAAGAGCCAGAAGAAGCGGGCGAGCGGATTCTACTCAACACCAGCAAGAACCAACAAAGAGCGGACATCTTCACCCTGCAGCTTGCAGACCAGAGACGACCCAGGATCCAAGACTCGGCACCAGAGACGACCCAGGATCCAAGACTCGGCGTGAGTACAAGCCCGACATCCTCACTCCTCAGGGAGCAGAGGAAGGAAGGCCACCCCTCCCCCCCCAGCACCGATGATCTCCATCTTGGATACCAACAAAGCTCGGAGTTGCTGCTAGCTCCAGCTCAGGCCTTGGAATAAAATGAGTCATTTAGCAGGTCACAAGAACTTAACGCCGAAGTGACCTGCCAGACTCAGCTCCATCCAGGGAAAAGTCACCCAGCTCAGGCGCCAGCCTAGCCTCACTGGGTAACCAGAGCCAGAGGCTGCCCCTCCCTCTAGCAGCCACCACAATCAATTGAAAAACAGAAACCCTGAGAATGGCTCCAGGCTGGGGGCTGTGAGCTTTATCACAAAATAGCCCCAGGGAAAAGCTACTGTTTGTTGAAAGGCCTCAACTCTACCCAGAACCTAGCCTCATCACCACATCCCCCTCTTTTGTGACTCTCAAAGCAGACCACCCTCCCAGAAAACTAACCTGGGAGGGGGATCTCAAAATCTTGCGTAAAGCAGAGCATTTTTCTGCCTCTTCCAACCAACCGACTTAAGAAACCAATCAAGCCACAGGACCTCAAGCTGACCAGAGACTCCAACAAGAGACTGGTTGCAGACAAAAGGGAGATACAGGATTCTTCCCACTCCTCCCCCCCAAAAAAAAATATCAAAAGACTCTTTTTTTTTCTTCTTCTTCTTCTTCTTTTCTTTTTTTTGCTTGTTTTTTGTTTTTTGTTACCTTATATATATATATATATATATATGTATATAAATTTTTTCCCTTCTAAAACTTTTATTAATCTTTAACTTTTGCCTCTTCTGAAAAAATAATTGTTTTCCAGTAACTTTTTTTTCTCATCTTATAATTTTTATTTCAGAATTACGTGAATGAGAGTTTTCCTTTCTTTTCTTGTCTTCTTTCTCTTTTTCTTTCTTTCTTAATTATCTTTTAGTTTTTTATCTAGCTCTACTGAACTTCTGATCTTTTCTTCTCCCTTAAAGCTTTTCACATCTCCTCTATGTCCCTCCCCTTCTCTGAACATATTCACATTCCTCTCTAAATAGACGGTCTTTTAATCTCTATAATAACATTAATTTTTACGTTTCTATTCTTTTTCTGGTCTCTCTTTATTCCCCTTTCCGTCTCTTCTTTTTCTCTCTCTCTCTACTTGCATCCTACCCAACCCATTTACTGCACTGTGATTAGGACATAGTTAACTCTCCCTGTGCCTCCCCACACCAATCTATTCCTATTTTTTACCCACATCTCTCACTAATCCTAATAATTTCTGGTTTTCCAAATTCTTTTCTGCAGTTCGAAGTCCTTTAACATATAGTCGTTTGATGTTGAATAGATGTATCTGTTGAACTAGATTGTATCTGTAGACTATTGACTGTACAAATGCAAACTTTGGTTGATGGTTGCCTTAAGATAGTGTTCTAGCACAAAACTGGTGCAATCGTCATCTCAAATGGGCCGAGTAAGCCAGAAAAACACAAGAAAAATGGCAAATTCGGGTATCTCAATTCCCAACCTTGATAATCAGGGATTAGAACAGATAAAGAATAATCCAGAGGAGAGTTGCCAAATAGCTCTACAAACACTAATAGCAAACATGATAAATGAGAAGTTTGACAATGTACAAAGGACTCTGTATGAGCGTGATAGGGAGAGAGAGGAGGCATCCCAGAAGTTTATACAGGAATATCATAAGCGTGAGGAAGCTTCTCAAAAACTGATACAGGATTTGCGTGAACAACTTGAGAATACTCAAAGAGAAAGGGAGGAATGGCGTGAGCAGGCAGAGAACACTCAAAGACAACTGCAGGAATCCCACAGAAGGGAGGAAACTAATCAAAGAGTAATTCACGAATTAAGAGACCAGGTAGAGAATACACAAAGATCACTAAAGACATTCATGGAAGCCATTAATAAAGAGCTGAAGGAAGTCAGGGAGACCACAAAGGGAATGCTGAATGGAACCCAACAGAAGAAATGGGAGTCCAAAGAAACCATAACCAATCAACTAAGTGATTTGAGAACAAACACTGAACACCAAATTAAGGAAGTAAAGAAATTCATACAAGACCTAAAACAGAGCTTCAACAAAGAACTTGAAGCCATCAAAGCTGACCAATTAGAAGGAAAAGAGATAAAAAACAAAGTAGAGAGTCTTGACAGCAGGTTAGACCATGCAGAAGATCGAATCTCAGGGATTGAAGACAGCCTAGATATTATAGAGAAAGAACATACAACCATCCAAGACAAGTCCAAGAAATATGATAGGTCTATCCAACACCTGGAGGACACCATCAGAAGGCCCAATCTAAGGATAATGGGTGTAGAAGAGCACCTAGAAACAGAAGTTAATGGTCTAGGAAATTTGTTTAACAGGATCCTAGCAGAGAACTTCCCAAACATACAAAAAGATAGGCCTATTCAGATACAAGAAGCTTTTAGAACCCCAAATAGACCAGACCAGAATAGGACATCCCAATGTCACATTATAATCCACACAGGATCAACCCAGACCAAGGAAAAGATCCTTAAAGCTGTCAAGGAGAAAAGGTTAATCACCTATAAAGGGAAACTAATTAGAATTACCTCAGATTTCTCAGCAGAGACAATCAAAGCAAGAAGAGCCTGGAATGACGTATGCCATATCCTAAAAACAAACAACTATCAACCAAGAATACTGTACCCAGCTAAACTCTCCTTCATAACTGAAGGCCAAATAAAAACCTTCCATAGCAAAGAAAAATTGAAACAATACATCTCCACCAAACCAGCCCTGCAAAAGATTCTTAAAGATGTCCTACACATAGAAAACCAACAAGAACGCAACAAAGGCCAAGAAACTGCACCCAAACTGAGAATCCAAGTACCTTAGGAAGAACCCAGTTGTCCCAGCCCCCAAGAAGGTGGATAACATGGCAGGAACTCCCAAATACCTCTCAGTCCTATCTCTTAACGTTAACGGACTGAACTCTCCAATTAAGCGACATAGACTGTCTAGTTGGATTAAAAAACAAGACCCTTCTATCTGCTGCCTACAGGAGTCACATCTTGCCAGTAAAAACAAACATATTTTCAAGGTTAAAGGCTGGAACAAAATCTACCAAGCAAACGGCCCTCATAAACAGGCGGGAGTTGCAATCCTAATATCAGATAAAATAGACTTCAAATTAAAATTCGTGAGAAGAGATAAAGAAGGTCGCTACATACTCATTAAAGGATCTCTCCTTCAGGAGGATATTACAATTCTAAATATCTATTCGCCAAACAATGGAGCACCCAAATTTATCAAAGAAACACTACTTTCCTTCAAATCCCAGATAGATCCAAAGACATTAATCGTTGGGGATTTTAACACACCACTCTCCCCACTAGATAGATCAACTCGGCAAAAACTCAACAGACAAACCGCAGATCTAAACAGCTGCATAGATCAACTAGACTTAACAGACATTTACCGAACATTTCACCCAGCAGCATCAGAATACACGTTCTTCTCAGCAGCACATGGAACGTTTTCTAAATTAGACCACATTTTAGGCCACAAAGCAAACTTGTCTAAATTCAGAAACATTGAAGTTATACCTTGCATTATCTCTGACCACAAGGGAATAAAATTAGAATTCAACACCAAAAGCCACCAAAGAAAGTCCGGTATCACATGGAGGCTGAACAACACACTGCTGAATCATGAGTGGGTCATGGAAGAGATTAGAATGGAAATTCAAATGTTCATGCTATTCAACAAAAATGAACACACAAATTACCAGCTCCTCTGGGACACAGCAAAGGCAGTACTCAGAGGAAAGTTTATAGCTCTGAGCTCCTACATCAACAAATTGGAGAGATTGGAAACTAACAATTTAATGACACATCTAAACCTCCTTGAAAAAGAGCATCAAGATAAACCCCAATCCAGTAGACGGAAAGAAATAATCAAAATTAAATCAGAATTAAATGAATTAGAATCCAAAAAAACTATAGAAAGAATCAACAAAACAAAGAGTTGGTTCTTCGAAAAACTTAACAAAATTGACAGACCCTTAGCAAACCTTATCAGAAAAAGGAGAGAACACACCCAAATTAATAAACTCAGAGATGAGAATGGAAACATCACCACGGAAACAACCAAGATTCAGAACATTATAAGGGAATACTTCTCAAAACTTTATGCTAATAAGTTTGAGAACTTGACAGAAATGGACCTTTTCCTAGCAAATATTGACATGCCAAAACTAAACCAAGATGAGTTAAACCAGCTTAACAGGCCCATATCAAGCATTGAAATAGAAACAGCAATAAGAGACCTCCCAGCTAAGAAAAGTCGAGGACCAGATGGTTTTACAGCGGAATTTTACAAGGCCTTCAAAGCAGAGCTCACACCAATACTCCTCCAACTCTTCAATGAAATTGAAAGAGAAAGCTCACTACCGAACACATTCTATGAAGCCATCATAACTCTCATCCCAAAACCAGGCAGGGACTCATCAAAGAAAGAAAACTATAGACCCATTTCTTTGATGAACATTGATGCAAACTTCTCAACAAAATTTTGGCCAATCGACTTCAACAATTCATCCAAATAATCACACACCATGATCAAACAGGATTCAATTCAGGGATGCAAAGCTGGTTCAATATACGCAAATCAATTAATATTATTCATCACATCAACAGGAGCAAGAATAAGAACCACATGGTTATCTCAATAGATGCAGAAAAAGCATTTGACAAGATCCATCACCCCTTTATGATGAAGGTTCTGGAAAAATTAGGAATCCATGGAACATTCCTCAATACAATAAAGGCTGTATATGACAAACCTACAGCCAGCATTATACTCAATGGTGAAAAACTAAAGCCATTTCCTGTTAACTCAGGAACAAGACAAGGATGCCCACTCTCTCCACTTCTCTTCAATCTAGTATTAGAATGCCTAGCTACAGCAATAAGACAAGATGCAGACATAAAGGGGATCCAAATAGGGAAAGAAGAAATAAAACTTTCCCTCTTTGCAGATGACATGATCTTCTATTTAAAGAATCCCATAGACTCCACTCCCAAATTACTCAAGCTGATTCAAAACTTTGGCAAAGTAGCAGGATATAAAATTAACCCCCAAAAATCAATGGCTTTTCTATATGCCAACAATGAGAAAAGTGTGGCTGAAATTAGGAAAGCAACTCCATTTGTAATAGCCCCACAAAAAATAAAATACCTAGGAATTAACTTAACCAAAGAAGTGAAGGACCTCTATGATGAAAACTTTAAAATCTTGAAAAAGGAAATCAACACAGAACTTAAAAAATGGCAAAACCTCCCATGCTCCTGGATTGGCAAGATTAACATCGTGAAAATGGCAATACTTCCCAAGGCTATCTACAAATTCAACGCCATACCTATCAAAATTCCACCCTCATTCTTCAAGGAAATAGAGGAGGCAATCCAAAAATTCATATGGAACAATAAAAGACCCCGAATAGCAAAAACGCTCCTCAACGGAAAGAACACTGCTGGAGGAATATCAATACCAAATTTCAAACTCTACTATAAAGCCATAGTAATCAAAACAGCTTGGTATTGGCATAAGAACAGACCTCAGGACCAATGGAATAGAATTGACAACCCAGAAATGAACCTACAGACCTATAGCCATCTAATCTTCGATAAGGAAGCTAAAACAATAGAATGGAAGAAAGACAGCCTCTTCAGTAAATGGTGCTGGCAAAATTGGTTAACTACATGTAGAAAACTAAAGCTAGATCCTTATATATCACCCTGCACCAGAATCAACTCCAAATGGATCAAAGACCTTGAACTCAAAGCAGACACTCTGAAAACATTACAGGATGGAATAGGAGAAACCCTAGGTCTCCTTGGCTCAGGTCGAAATTTTCTGAATAGAGACCCGGAAGCACAACAAATCAAAGAAAGGTTGGACAAATGGGATTACATAAGATTGCAGAGCTTCTGCAGGGCAAATGACATAGCTAGCAAGATCAATAGAAAGCCCACCGATTGGGAGAAGATCTTTACTAGCCATACAACGGACAAGGGTCTCATATCTAAAATATACTTGGAACTCAAAAAATTAAACCACCCAACAACAAATCCTCAAAGAAACAACTGCCCAATAAATAAGTGGGCGAAAGACTTAAAGAGAAGCTTCTCTGAAGAAGAAAAAAGGATGGCCAATAGACACATGAAGAAATGTTCAACATCCCTAGCCATGAAAGAAATGCAAATCAAAACAACATTGAGATATCACCTCACTCCAGTTAGAACAGCAAAAATCAAGAACTCTAACAACAACAGATGCTAGAGGGGATGTGGACAGAAAGGAACCTTACTTCATTGTTGGTGGGAATGTAAACTTGTTCAACCACTTTGGAAAGCAGTATGGAGGTTCCTCAAAAGACTTCACATAGATCTCCCCTATGATCCAGCAATCCCACTTTGGGGCATTTACCCAAATGTTTACAAACAAGACCACACTAAAGCTACCAGCACAACTATGTTTATTGCAGCATTATTTACCATAGCTAAGATATGGAACCAACCCAGATGCCCCTCAGTAGATGAATGGATCAAGAAAATGTGATTTATATACACAATGGAATTCTATGCCTCCATCAGAAAGAATGACATTTCCCCATTTGTTAGGAAATGGAAAGGTTTGGAAATATTATATTAAGTGAAGTAAGCCAGGCCCAAAGAAGCATAGGTCCCATGGTTTCCCTTATTTGCAATATCTAGTATAGGTATGAGTCAAGCGGAAAAGGCCAGATAATGTGATGTTAGGAAAATGAACCCTTAAATATGTATTTTAATGTTTTCGTTTCTTTCATGCATGTGTTTCTAATGCATTTATAAGATTATTTCTTTGTTGCTTTGTATGTCCCTCCCCCACAGTGTAACCCCCGCTTTCACTATATTTGATGTCAGTATAACATGTGGAGGATATGGGGACAAACAAGTCGTTTAAGGATTCAGGTGGACCTGTTGCAACAATGAGAAGTACAAAATGTCATGTCAAAACCAGCTTTACAATTTCGGTGTGTGGGGGGGGTATAATTCGGTGGGGGGAGGGGGGTAAAATTGGGTGGGGGGAGGGGAGAGGCGGGGAAGGGAAGTGAAGGGTAAACAAAGGAGGAGGCTGCAATGCTTGGTAAGAAATGTATGCATTATCCTGCCCATGTAATTGTAGCCCCTCTGTACAGTATGTTCTCAAATAAAATAAAATACAATTTAAAAAATAAAAATAAATAAAAAAAAAAAGAAATTAAATTCCAGAGTAATACTCTGTCAAATTTTGAATCTATATTCTCCAAATACAGATTCCTAAGTTAAGCTAGAGTTCATAAGGGAAATAAGATTGAAGACTTGGCATGTTCCCAATGCATTGATTTTCCCGAGGTATTTTTCTCTTTCAGAGGAATGTGTGGATCCTGAGAGGTTACTGCAGTGTCCCTATGTTAAAAATCACAAAATCAGATTATGCAGGTTCCCATACAATCTTGTGAAATGTAGAAAGGCAATGTTTCATTGGAACATGTTGACATTATGTAATTACTTTAGTTCGTAGATCAATTTGCATATTGTTTTTAAGATAAATTGTGGGAAATGTACGTGAAAGATATGAAAGATTGTGGGCACAAATGTAATAGTTTTTTGTATTTCTTTTGAAATCTCTTCAGCATGTAATGGAAAGTAAGACAATCGAAGCCCAGCTCGTGTATTTCTGGAGATGTATATCTCAATCTCTATTCAAAACAGAACAAAGGCAAGATGTGTGCAATTATGTCAATCTGTGTGTGCCATATTTCAAAAAACATAGAGGTGGGAATGTATGCATTATCCTGCCCAAGTAATTGTCGCCCTTCTGTACAGTATATTCTCAAATAAAATAAAATTATATTAAAAAAAACATAGAGGTGGGTTCCTTTTCCTCCCCGGTGCCTAACGGCCGAAATGTAAATTAATTTTATAATTAAACATTATTTTGTTACAACAGCGACTGTATTATCATATGGCCTAGAATTCAGTTTGGATAATTAGTTATGATGCCATGGTTATAAACTGTTAACATGGGAGATGCAATGTGTCTCTTTTCTTTATTTAGGGTATTGATTAAAAACTTGCTTTTAGTTTCATCCAAATTTCACCAAATTTGAAGGTTCACAGAACTGTGGGTATAAAATTATGTTTTTCTTTTTGTAACACTGTTATAATAGATTCCAGAACAATTGGGGCAATGTCATTCTTTCTGATGCAGGCATAGAATTCCACTGAGTATAAATCCATATTCTTCATCCATTAATTTACGGAGGGGCATCTGTGTTGCTTCCATATCTTAGCTAGGATAAATAATGCTGCAATAAATCTAGCTGTGCTGGTAGCTTTAGTGTGGTCTTGTTTGTTATCATTTGGGAAAATGCCCCAAAATGGGATTGCTGGGTCAAAGGAGAGCTGTATGTGGAGTCTTTTCATGAAACACCATGCTACTTTCCAAAGTGGTTGAACAAGTTCACACTCCCAATGACAATACAGTAGGATTCCCTTCTGGCAACATGTCCTCCTGCATCTGATGTTATGAGAGTTCTTGAGTATAGCCATTCTATCTGGGGTGAGGTGGAATGTCAATGTTCTTTTGATTTGCATTTATTTTATGGCTAGATATGTTGAGCATTTCTTCCATCTTTTCTCTCCACAGAGGTTTCTCTTTAATCTTTAGCTGACTTAATTATTGGTCAGTTGTTTTTTGAGTATTTCTTTCTGGGGGATTTAAATTTTTGAGTTCAATGTATATTTTAGATATGAGACCCTTGTCAGTTGTATGGCTAGTGAAGACCTTGTCCTAATCTGTGGGCTTTCTATTGATGTTGCTAGGTATGTCCTTTCCCATGCAGAAGCTCTGCAGCTTCATACAATCCTATTTTCCAAAATTTTTGATTGTGTTTCTGAATCTCTATTACTCAAATTTTGGCCTGTGCCAAGGAGACCCATGGTTTCTCCTATTCCATCCTGTATGGTGTCAGGGTGTCTGTTTTAACTCAAAGGACTTTAATCTATTTGGAGTTGATTCTGTTGCAGGTTGATACATGAGGATATAGCTTTAGTTTTTACAGGTGTTGAATCAGTTTTGTCAGCACCACTTACTGAAAAGGCAAACATTCTTCCATTCTATTATTAACCTCTTTTATGCAAGTTTATGTAGGTATAGGACTGTGGGTTGATTTCTAGGTTTTCAATTCTATTCCGTTTGTCCTGTGGTCTCTTGTGCCAGTAGCAACCTGTTTTAATTACTACGTTTTTGTAGTAGAGTTGGAAATTTGCTATTGATATTCCTCCAGGACAATTCTTTCTCTTGAGGATTGTTTTTGCCATTTGGGATCTTTTGTTGTTCCATGTGAATTTTTTGATTGTTTCTTCCATTTCCTTGAAAAATGAGTTTGGAATATTGATATCCATCTTATTGAATTTCTAGATCGCTTTGGAAAGTATTGCGATTTTCAGGATTTGATCCTTCCAATCCAGGAACATGGGCGTTTTTTCCAATTTCTAAGTTCTGTTTAGATTTCCCTTTTCAGATTGTTAAAGATATAATCATAGAGGTCTTTCACTTCTTTGGTTAAGTTAATTCTTAGGTATTTTAATTTTTGTGGAGCTATTAGCAATGGAGTTGCTTTCCTGATTTCAGGCACACCTTTCTCATTATTGGTATTCATAAAAGCCATTTAATTTTAAGTGTGAATATTATACGCTGCGACTTTGCCAAAGTTTCTAATGAGCTCGAGTCATTTGTGAGTGGAGTCCATGGGAATTTGTAAATACAAGATCATGTCCTCTGCAAAGAGGGAGCTTTTTTACTTCATTTTATGGTATTTGTATCCCCTTTATGTTTCCATCTTGTCTTCGTGTTGTTGTTGAGCATTGTAGTGCTAAATTGAAGAGAACTGGAGAGAGTGGACATCCTTTTCTGCTTCCTGAGTTAGACGGAATGGCTTTAAATTTTCATCATTGTGTAAAATGCTGGCTGTAGGTTTGTCTTTATTGTATTGAAGAATGTTCCATGGATTCCTATTTTTTTCTAGAGCCTTCATCATAAAGGAGTGTTGGATCTTATCATTGGCTTTTCTGCATCTATTGAAGTAACCATGTGGTACATATCCTTGCTCTTGTTGATGTGGTGAATTATAGCAATTGATTTGTGTATATTGAACTAATTAATTTGTGTATATTTGCATCCCTGAAATGCACCCAGTTTGATGTTGATGTATGATTTTTTTTGTATGAATTGTTGAATTTGATTGACCAAAATATTGTTGAGTAGTTTTAGTTCGATGTTTTTGAAAGTAATGGGTCCTTAATTTCCTTTCTTTAATGAAACCAGGCCACATTTTGGGATTGAGGCTTATGATGGCTTCATACAAAGAACATAGAAATCAAATTTTCCTTCAATTTCATTGAAGATTTCGAGGAGTACTGGTTTAATTCTGCTTTGAAGGCCTTGTAGATTTCCATTGAAAATCCATTCTGCCCTGGGCTTTTCTTAGTTGAGTGGACTGTTATTGCTGTTTCTATTTAGATTCTTGTTATGGGTCTGTCAAGTTGGTTTAACTAACTTTGGTTTAGTTTTGGCATGTCGAAATTTGATAGGAAATAGTCCAATTCTATAGTCCATACCTTCCAGATACCAAAAGTTATTAGCATAACGTTTTGAGATGTATTCCCTTATAATGTTCTCAATCCTGGTTCTTCCTGTTGTAATGTTTCCATTTTCCCCTCTGTTTACTTGGTGTGGTCTCTTCTTTTTCTGATAAGATTTACTAAGACTGTCAATTCTTTAAATTTTTTCAAAGAAACAACCCTGTATATTTTATTCTTTCTATTTTTTAAAAAAATTCTAATTCATTTAATTCTGATTTAATTTGAATGACTTCTTACCATATACGGATTGGGTTTATCTTGCCACTTCTTTTCAGTTAGGTTCAGATGTCTCCATTAATATTGGTTTCAGGTTTCTTCAGTTGTTCTGGATGGAACTCAGAGCTGTAAACTTGCCTCTGAGTACTGCTTTTACTGTGTGTCAGAGGAGCTTGGAATTTGTATGATCATTTTTGTTGAATATCATGAGTAATGGTAAATCTTTTCTAATCTCTTCCATGACCCACTTGTGAGAGAGGAGTGTGTTGTTTAGCCTCCATGTGTTCTAGGGTTTTCTTTGGTGGCTTTTGATATTGAGTTCTAATTTTATCCCCTTGTGGCCTAAGGGAATGCAGGGTGTAATTTTTACCTCTTCTCAATTTTAAATTGTAGTCTATTTTATCTGACATTAGTATTGCAACTTCTGCCTGTTGATGTGGGCTCTGTGCTTGGTAAATTTTAATCCAGCCTCTCCCTTCCAAATATGTTTATCCTTATGGGCAATGTGTTATTTATTCTTGGAGGCAGCAGATAGTATGATCTTGCTTTTTCATCGATCTAGACAGTCTATGTTGCTTAATTGGAAAGTTAAGTACATTAATATTAAGAGTTAGGACTGAGAGATGTAAATGTACTCATTATCTTGCCCAGGTAATAGTAAGACCTCTGAACAATATTTTCACAACAAAAGATAAAATAAAATAAAAATAAAAAAATAAAAATGATAGATAAAGAGTACTTTGAATTTTGGGGTTGGGGGGCTGGGAATCATGTATGTCGCCTGTGTCTGTAACCAGTCTCTTCATAGAGTCTCTAGTCTGAATATGATGTTTGCTTTTCTGTTGCTTGTTTGCTTCCTTAAGTCATTTTGTTTGATTAGGCAGAAAAATGCTCTGAATGTTGATGGAATGTATTGCTTTCCTCCCAGGATAGTTGAATGGCGGGGAGATTGGCGTGAGTATCTCAAATGAGTGAGATGCCTGTTTCCACTAGCTTGTAGTTTATGTGACAAGGCTACGTTCTGAGTAGTGTTAAGACCTTTGACCAATGATAGCTTTTCCGTGAGGAACTAGCTCCTAAAAAATTCACAGAGCCCAACCTGGAGCCATTCTCAGTGTTTAGGTTTACTGAGTTTCAATTCTGTGTCTAGGATGCTATGGGGAGGCGCATAATCTGACTCTGTTTACCCAGTGAAAAAGGTCACTTTTCATGGGATGGAGCTTCTCTGCCTGGGCAGGGTGACTTTCCCCTGGGTGCAGCTGAGCCTGGCAGTTCAGGTCAGGTACCTGTACCCTGTTAAATGGCTCTTTGTTTAAAGTTCTTCCAAAGCGTAGAGCTAGCTGCTCAGCCAGGCCTTTGTCAGTGTCAGAGATGGAGAGCTCTGGTGGTGAGGAGGGGAAGTCTTTCCACAGCTGCTCTCTGAAAATGAATGACATGTCATGGTTCTACTTATACCATATTCTTGGTTTCTGGGCCATCACTGGTTTGTGATCCTTAGGATGAAGCTTTCTGCTCCCTGTCAGTTCTGACTGATTGTGAGAAGGGTCTGTCACCTATGTCTCAGACTCTGTCTGTTAGTATGTTGGCCATGGCCACAACATCCACCACAACCTCTGCACCCACACCTACCAGCAAGTGCTCAGATGTGTCTCCTTGATGGATTTCCCTCTCTGGCCAAAATCTCGATACTGTGATGGCTCACTTAGTGCAATTCTCTAGCCCAGAAAATTTCTCTGGAACACTAAAACCTTTCTCATCGAGACATTTTCCTCCAGCTTCTCTTCTGTGATCATCCTCAGCTCTTCCAAAAATAGGGGTTATTCCGTGGGGGAGGAATATACAATGGAACAAAAACATCATGTGGTACTTTTGAAGCAATATGTTTGAACTGTAGCAAGAAAGAAAAATACACTTCTGTCCTTATCTTTGGATTCCTTTTAATTAATATGTACTGCTTGTCTCAGACATATACTAGTTATTGCAAATAAGGAAACCATGGGACCTATGTTTCTTTGGGCCTGGCTTACTTCACTTGATATAAATTTTCCCTGTCTTCCGATTTGCTAACAAAATTGCCAATACCATACATTGTGATGGAGAAATCAAGCACTTTTGCCTCCTCCTTTGTTTCACCCTACCATCCCCTCCCTCCAACCTCCTCAACTACACTCCCAACTTCCCGTCACCCGTCCTGAAAATGTAACGTACATTTTTTATGGTCCCATGTACATCACTTTTGAACATTTCTGCTTATCCTTAAAACACACTACGTATTCTAATTAAGGGAAACATTGGACCTATGTTTCTTTGGGCCTGACATGGTTCAATTAACATATTTTTTCTGAATTTTACCATTTACTAACAAATGGAGCAATATCATTCTTTCTGATGGAGGCATGGAATTTAATTTTACATATAATTACCATATTTTCTTAATCCATTCGTCTACTGAGGGACTTCTGAGTTGATCCCATATCTTAGTTATGGTAAACAATTGTGGTAGATTTACCATTGTCTTGTATATGATCATTCGTGTTAATGCACAAAAGTGGGATTGCTGGATCTTAGAGGAGCTCTACATGTATTCTTTTGAGGAAAATCTGTACTGCTTTGTGAAACAGGTTGACCCATTCAACAATTATATATACAAGAAGCTATGTTGAAAATGAGCTTTACAACCTTAGCTATGAGTTCAGGAAAGGGCAGGAGGAGTTGGGATGATAGGGAAGGAAGGGATCATAGGGGAAAACAAAGGAGGCAGTAACAATGATATATAGGAACTGTACTTATTCATAAATTGTAACTCTTCTTGTATGGTCAAAACTCTTGTAGTTGATGTAGGTAAGCCTTAAAACAAAATAGAAATTAAATCAATTTAGGCCATTTTCACCTACTCAGATGGTTGTTTTCTGTTTATTTGTAGATAACATCAAGTGTAACGGGAAACAAGACAAGTGTTCTAAAAATACGTGGCCATATGTTTCCTCTGAGGAAGACTGGGATAAAGGTACAAAGCTTGTTGATTTGGGGGCTGGGAAGGAGGCTCAGTGGTAGAGGGCTTACCTTGCATGCATGAGGCTCTGAGTTCAATTCTTCAGCACCATATAAGCAGAAAACAAAAGCTGGAAGTGGTGCGATAGTTCAAATGATAGATTGCTATCCTTGAGCTGAAGAGCTGAGGTAGAGCGCCCAGGCCTATAGTTCAGGCCCCACTTACGGATTCCTCCCCACCCCCCAAAAAAGCTTGTAGATTTTTCTGCATTTTCCATTACTGAATTACACCTTACCTTATGATATTGTATGATTTCTTCCTTTAGGAGTGAAATTAAAATTTATGTTCAACTTGGATTTTTTTGTCTGCTAATATCAATAACATATATGATCATATGCAGTCATAAATGATTCAAAACCTTGTCAAACATTTACATGATTTGTTTTTGCACCTGGATTAGACTCATTCTTTTCCATGTTTATTATCCAGGTAAATTTTTCTCATAAGGCTCTTAAGGCCGTTGAGCTTGTATATATGCTATAATGTTAGAGCCCATCTAATCTAGCACCTCAATCGAGTATGTATTTCTATCTTTGGCAGAATCCTTGGAAGATCTTAGCCCAAGTTTTGTTTGGGGGACAATCAAACCCTCTGGCGACAACAGGTAAAGAAAATGCTGTTTTTTAGTGACACACTATTGTCTGTCGAAATTCAAAGTGAAGAAATAGGATAAATGAATAACGAACTATATACCCAAGTATTTTGCTCAGTACAAATAAAGTTTGTATTGCTCTTTGACTGGTGATCCTGTGATTGGTGGCAAATTCAAGGATAGTTTCACTAGATGCAAGAAAAAAATCACCCAACTTACATCATATCTGAATTACTTTATATGAATGTTCTTCTCATTCTCTTATAATCAATTTAAATCAGTAAAGCCATAGATAACCGTATTATGTTGGACCATTACTTTTTGTCCTTGTTTCCTGGTTTCAAGATTCACTCATCACATCAATTATGATAGTGTGAATGGCAGTATCTTCACCTGTTAATTGATCAATGTACGCACTGATTGGTGGGTTACCCTGTCTTCCTACTAAAATTGATTAATGAATATTTTAGGATTGACTAGAGGATTTAAATTTACTCCATGAATTAGTATAACATATTTGAGATTCTTGAGAAGATTTACAATTTGCACTTTGCAAAGATACATTTTAATAAAATGAGTTCAGAGCTATTTTTTATGCAATAATTTGTACATGGATTTCAAATTTCTCATTCCTGAAAAAAGTTTGAATATATTGGATATGTTTTAGATTGGAAATTCGAAATTAAATGTGTAATTTCATAGGTTTTGCTTTCTTAGTACTTATGAGATGATTTAAAGAATTGTAATTGCTAGCATAAACGTCCTTCTAGATTCACAAAATAGATAGTACATTTTTTGTACGGAATGTGAAAACATTTTCTCTCTGATATTGTAAAGTGGAAAATACAAGAAAAATTGAACAGTAATGGTTTTGCTTGGAATGTTTCATAAGCATTTATTTAACTTGGAATCATGTAATTTGTCTTCCTGCCAAATATGTGACCTCATGCTTTTTATAAATGAGGTAATAAATTCAAATTGTATTATTATTGTCAAGTATTTTCTGCTGTTCAGTACATAAAAAACAAGCCTAATCAACATTAGACCTAGGTGAATTTATGTGCCCCTGTCATCACAAGTGGGCCTCATATATTTTTCTCTCAAAAGGCAGGAAGCACACTAAGAACTTATATTCAAACGTCTGTTCTATATCAAATGTATTACAATATTATGTGAAGGATGAATGGGCAGTTTATATAATGAAAAATTGCTGTGGAAATGTAATGAGAAAGGATAAATTCACGTTTGCATCTGGTGACAATTTTCTAATTCAGGAAGATTATGGAAATGACTTAAACTCTTCATGTTTACAAACTGAACAGATCAATTTAGTAATTGAACAACAGGATACATTTATTCTTGTTGTTAGGGAGTTTGTCATCTGCTGTAATGCAGGGGAAAAAGATTATGTCATGTGAAATTAATTTGGGGTAGAAAACCACACTTGAGACCAAGCAGGTGAAAATGTTGTTAATTCTAGCATCTCATGCATTTGAAATATAATGTTCTAATTACAACTTAATAAAGACAAGAATTTTTTTCAGATTCATTTCTGGAAATCATCTCCTCAAAATCAAATAGTATAGAGAATCTTATCCTAAAGGAAAACCATGGTTACTCATAGACCTGCAGTGTGCACGATTGTTTGGAACATACAAACTCAAAAATCATTTGCACATTTTGGATAACAAAAAAAAAGAAAAGCCTGGTACAGGTCGATGAAGAAACTTAGAACGATGAAATCTGAGAATGAGTTTTCAAAGTAGCCTAACAGGAATAGTTTTCCCACTCTCATCACAAATTAACCATCTCAAAAATGGATGTGGCACTTTAGATCAAGGGGTAGAACCTTAGAGTGGTGAAGAAATCAGGGACTCTGACCAAGCCCAAAGTTTTAGGCCAGCGAACAACAAGAAGATTAACCAAAGACAGGAACGTAATGACATATTCATCAACAATGCCACATACTAACTAGTTTTTCCGAAATCTCTGATTTTTTTCCTTCTACATAAGTGCCACTTATCCTTCAGGCATAGAATTCTCAGAACCATATATATTTTAGTAAGCAATGTTAAGGTAGAAATGTTACCCTTAGTCAATGGCAATTTTCTATGTTCATTTCAAAGTCCAATATTTCAGTATTCATACTGAGAGGTGACATGCATGTCGTTTTTAAAGGTCAATTATTTTTAAAAACTGCTGAATATATTTACGTGATACCACTTCACAATGTGATTGTGACTTCACAATAGCATTTGTTTTGTCCGCATATAAGAATGGAAAAGCTGATTATATGTTTGAGCCACGGATTATTTCTTGTAATTGTATCTGTGGGTACTTGCATGGTATCCCTTCATATTTTACTTGCATTCCCTAAAACATGTATCCTTTGGTAGATTACATCTCATGAAACAATCACTCTTTGTGAATGCATATATTCAAAATTATTGAAATGGAGATCAATTTTTCATGTTATTTACATTCATTGCAATAACATTTTATAGTAAAAACACTATGGATTTTGTTTTCTATACAATCACATGAATTATTTCTTCCTTTTTTCCTGGATCCATGATACATCCATGAATATTTAAAAAGAGAACCATTTCAGAAACTGTGCGGAGACCTGGGTGAGCCTGAATTGGTGGTCTTAGAAAAATTTTGATGAACTGGACAATAATCACTCAAGTAATACAATAATTAGCATCACACTTCAAATGTTCAATGAAGTTCCATGTGTAATTTGTGAGGTTTGTTTACAATGATCAAATTTCTGTAGAAATGGAAGTGGAAGCAACCATAAAAATGTTTGAAAATAACTGGGGATGTGCTCTCACTAGTTTTTGAGTATTTCTCCAACTACTATTGAAGTTATTGTTCATATGGAGAATACAGGAATATACATTCAAGTATTTTCCATTGAATGTAAAATAATAATTTTTCTTTATTTCTTTGCAGGAGTCATTCTATGAGTAAACCATGAGTTCAACCCATTTCTCATTGTACCATCTACATCTTACATTTATTACTATATTCTGATCCTCACTCAACCAAATGAATTAATTTTGATTTCTACTACCTAGTCACTCCCTGTTGCCCCTTACCTTGAATCCAGTAGTAAACCCTGGTGTTTATGTCCTATTTGGAATTCACCAAGTCTCTCTCCCCATAGACATGGTAAGGTTCGAATATAGAAACTTCAATAATCAAATCGAAATCTAATTTGTTTCCCAATGGAGAATAAATCATACTTCATTTTTCACTGTCGTTGTTGGCCTGTGAAAATCATCTTCCATTTCATACATTGTTATAATTGCAGAGCCTAATACATAACAAAACTCTAATGACATTAGACCTCTTACAAAAATCTTACACCAATTATATATTGCATACAGAATGATCATTAAAATTTCAATGGGATTTTTCAACCAACATTCTGAAGTATATTCCTTACTGTACAATCTTCTCGACCATCTCAATCATTTCCACATGTAAACTCATCTAAAGAAGGATTCTGGGAGTTCCTCCTAAAAACTGTGTCAGAAAAAAACAGATTCATGGATGTGTACACAAACTACTATTCCAATCATATTTTTTTGAGGGGCCAAATTGCAACTTGTGAAGATGCCATGATTTTGTGCTAGAAGTGTGACATTTTGAGTGCGAGAGGGTGTGCATATTTTGGCAATTTCCCAATGTATTTCCTAAGTGTTCCAAGAAGAGTGGACTGTATCTCTCGAGTGTAACACAATATTATGGAAACATATTTGATGGCTATCTTCATATTCAACTTGTGTGGGATTTGCTCCACATATATAAGGCCCTACATATTTGTACTGAACTTGGCAGTGTGGTCCAAAACCTTTCTGATGCAAACTGGAATAGTTTTTGAAACATACTTTAGGAAAACTTATTGGTAGGACTCCTGTGAAATAAATAGAGTTGAATCTTTTGGGTACAGATGCAGAATTTAAAGATGTGTGAATGTTGCTCATATTAATCATGGTGTTGAAAAGGGAGCATTTCTGATTTTGGCCATCATTTCCAACTAGTGTATAATTTTAAAGGTTTCTTGGTTTTCCTTCAGATATTGTGAGCAGGAATGCATTAAACACTAAATTGTGAAGGATAGTTTGGAACGTGTATACTCATGGAAACCTGGGCCTTTTCTAGTCTGGTAGGGATATGAAGAGGACAGGGTTATCTACACATGTCTGTGTATAGACTGCAACCCAATCTACATACGTATCCATTTGTAAACATATGACAACTAAAATCAATATATGTACCAATACGCTACTTTTTCATTAAACTTATTGTCAATGTGATGTACAGAGGGATTATAATAATGAAGGTAAGGCAGTGAATATTTTTCTTGTGATATGATATCCTATTCCTCATTTTTCTTACCGTTTATTCAGCTTAAAATCGCTCTTGGATGTAACTGATGTAAAGGTAATTTTCTACATGTTTCCTTGTAAAGAATTTTATGGCAGTGAGTCCCCCATTGTCCTCTACGAAAAAGTTTTGATTCCTCTTCTTTGCCCTATTCAAATTAAAGTTTCTACAATCCACCGGTTACCAATCTCAAACATAGTGACAAGGAATGAGAAATCCTGTGAAAACTAAAGGAAATAAAGCAAGAAAAAGAAATAGTGGGTTTTTTTTAAAAAAAAAAAAAACACCATCAAAGATAAAACTTATGTTTCTTGACGTTCGTTTTGCTCACCATGAACTTCTTGTTCCTATATATCTAGCAATTAAACATTTGCATTCCTATTCCAGGATGAAATTGGATATCCACCAATTAAGACAAAAAGAAAAAGTAGGGCACCTATGTTTTAAAAGTCACTGTTAAAGAAAAAATATATGACTTATTGGGTAAGTTTAAATAGAAGCAGGATAGACCCATTGAAAGGAAATAGCAATATTCAATAAATAGTCTTGTAATGCTCGTTAAATGCCTATATCAACGTTAGATTATACACCACCCTGTGTCATAACACTTTCCAAAGGAAACAGACCTCTAGGTTAAAGAAAATACTCAGAATGGAAACAATAGAGAAATACGAGGTCTCTTAGAACAGGTTGAAACTTTCCATTACAGATGCACAAATGCATCAAGCCAAAAAAAGGTTAGACAAAGTCTATAAATTGAACCTGGCAGCTTCTTTATACCACAGGACATAGCTATGTAGGAAAAAAGGAAGCTAAAAATACTGGGAGAAAAAGTTCACTAGCTAAGAAAGAGAAAAGTGTCTTAGCGCTGAAATATAATCAACATTCAACAATATTCAGCCCCAAAGAATCCTGAACTATAAGCCCGCTCTATGAAAGAAGTATATTTAAAGAGAGACTTCAATGATGGCTAATTGAGAATGGCCTAAGGACATATGAAGAAACGCTCAAAAACAATGACAAAAAAAAAAAAAGACCAATCAATTCAACATTGAAATTCCACCACATTCCATTAGAATGGCAAAGTTATGTTCATTGCAGAGGGAAAATCAGGAACCACTCCAGATGCCTGAATGTAGATGAATGGATCAGTAAATGTGGGGTATAAAAACCTCAGAATTCTACTTTCCATTAGAAAGAATGGCACAGTTCCCTTTGTAAGGAAATGCAAATATTGTAAAAAAACAAACAAACATGAATTAAAGTGTGCCAGACCCAACGAACATAGACTCCATAGATTCTCTTATTTGTAAAAACTTGTATATGCCCATTTTAGTCCTAGAATAGGATCACAATAGCTTAATAGTAATATACATACGACCATAGAATATTAGGTTAAACAAAACAAGCTGTGAAATACGAAAGCAGTTGGTTTCACTTTCTTGATTTTTTAAAATGTGCTATGTGAATCTATTTCTCTTTACTTGCCTTTTTCCTTTAGTTATGTTTTTTTTTAATATTATTTTATTTTATTTGAGAACATACTGTACAGAGGGGCTACAATTACATGGGCAGGATAATGCATATATTTCTTACCAAGCATTGCACCCTCCTCCTTTGTTAACCCTTCACCTCCCTTCCCAGCCTCCCCCCTCCCCCCATCCAAATATACCACCCTTTCACCCCCCCACCGACATTGTAAAGCTGGTTTTGACATGACATTTAGTACTTCTCATTGTTGCAACAGGTCCACCTGAGTCCTTAAACGACATGTTTGCCCCCATCTCCTCCACATGTTATACTGACATCAAATATAGTGAAAGCAGTGATTACACTGTGGAGGAGCGACATACAAAGCAACAGAGAAATAATCTTATAAATGTGTTAGAAACATATGCATGAAAGAAACGAAAACATTAAAATACATATTTAAGGGTTCATTTTCCTAACATCACATTATCTGACCTTTTCTGCTTGACTCATATCTATACTAGATATTGCAAATAAGGGAAACCATGGGACCTATGCTTCTTTGGGCCTGGCTTACTTCACTTAATATAATTTTTTCCAAGCCTTTCCATTTCCTAACAAATGGGGAAATGTCATTCTTTCTGATGGAGGCATAGAATTCCATTGTGTATATATACCACATTTTCTTGATCCATTCATCTACTGTGGGGCATCTGGGTTGGTTCCATATCTTAGCTATGGTAAATAATGCTGCAAAAAACATAGTTGTGCTGGCAGCTTTAGTGTGGTCTTGTTTGTAAACATTTGGGTAAATGCCCAAAAGTGGGATTGCTGGATCATAGGGTAGATCTATGTGCAGTCTATTGAGGGACCTCCATACTGCTTTCTAAAGTGGTTGAACAAGTTTACATTCCCACCAACAATGAAGTAAGTTTCCTTTCTGTCCACATCCCCTCCAGCATCTGTTGTTGTTAGAGTTCTTGATTTTTGCTGTTCTAACTGGAGTGAGGTGATATCTCAATGTTGTTTTGATTTGCATTTCTTTCATGGCTAGGGATGTTGAACATTTCTTCATGTGTCTATTGGCCATCCTTTTTTCTTCTTCAGAGAAGCTTCTCTTTAAGTCTTTCGCCCACTTATTTATTGGGCAGTTGTTTCTTTGAGGATTTGTTGTTGGGTGGTTTAATTTTTTGAGTTCCAATATATTTTAGATATGAGACCCTTGTCCGTTGTATGGCTAGTAAAGATCTTCTCCCAATCGGTGGGCTTTCTATTGATCTTGCCAGCTATGTCATTTGCCCTGCAGAAGCTCTGCAATCTTATGCAATCCCATTTGTCCAACCTTTCTTTGATTTGTTGTGCTTCCAGGTCTCTATTCAGAAAATTTCGACCTGAGCCAAGGAGACCTAGGGTATCTCGTATTCCATCCTGTAATGTTTTCAGAATGTCTGCTTTGAGTTAAAGGTCTTTGATCCATTTGGAGTTGATTCTGGTGCAGGTGATATATAAGGATCTAGCTTTAGTTTTGTACAAGTAGTTAACCAATTTTGCCAGCACCATTTACTGAAGAGGCTGTCTTTCTTCCAATCTATTGTTTTAGCTTCGTTATCGAGGATTAGATGGCTATAGGTCTGTAGGTTCATTTCTGGGTTTTCAATTCTATTCCATTGGTCCTGAGGTCTGTTCTTATGCCAATACCAAGCTGTTTTGATTACTATGGCTTTATAGTAGAGTTTGAAATTTGGTATTGATATTCCTCCAGCAGTGTTCTTTCCGTTGAGGAGCGTTTTTGCTATTCGTGGTCTTTTATTGTTCCATATGAATTTTTGGATTGCCTCCTCTATTTCCTTGAAGAATGGGGGTGGAATTTTGATAGGTATGGCGTTGAATTTGTAGATAGCCTTGGGAAGTATTGCCATTATCACGATGTTAATCTGGCCAATCCAGGAGCATGGGAGGTTTTGCCATTTTTTAAGTTCTGTGTTGATTTCCTTTTTCAAGATTTTAAAGTTTTCATCATAGAGGTCCTTCACTTCTTTGGTTAAGTTAATTCCTAGGTATTTTATTTTTTGTGGGGCTATTACAAATGGAGTTGCTTTCCTCATTTCAGCCACGCTTTTCTCATGGTTGGCATATAGAAAAGCCATTGATTTTTGGGGGTAAATTTTATAACCTGCTACTTTGCCAAAGTTTTGAATCAGCTTGAGTAATTTGGGAGTGGAATCTATGGGATTCTTTAAATAGAAGATCATGTCATCTGCAAAGAGGGAGAGTTTTATTTCTTCTTTCCCTTTTTTGATCCCCTTTATGTCTGCATCTTGTCTTATTGCTGTAGCTAGGCATTCTAATACTAGATTGAAGAGAAGTGGAGAGAGTGGGCATCCTTGTCTTGTTCCTGAGTTAAGAGGAAATGGCTTTAGTTTTTCACCATTGAGTATAATGCTGGCTGTAGGTTTGTCATATACAGCCTTTATTGTATTGAGGAATGTTCCATGGATTCCTAATTTTTCCAGAACCTTCATCATAAAGGGGTGTTGGATCTTGTCAAATGCTTTTTCTGCATCTATTGAGATAACCCTGTGGTTCTTATTCTTGCTCCTGTTTATGTGATGAATAATATTAATTGATTTGCGTATATTGAACCAGCTTTGCATCCCTGAAATGAATCCTGTTTGATCATGGTGTGTGATTTTTTGAATGAACTGTTGAAGTCGATTGGCCAAAATTTTGTTGAGAAGTTTTGCATCAATGTTCATCAAAGAAATGTGTCTATAGTTCTCTTTCTTTGATGAGTCCCTGCCTGGTTTTGGGATGAGGGTTATGATGGCTTCATAGAATGTGTTCGGTAGTGAGCTTTCTCTTTCAATTTCATTGAAGAGTTGGAGGAGTATTGGTGTGAGCTCTGCTTTGAAGGCCTTGTAAAATTCCGCTGTAAAACCATCTGGTCCTGGACTTTTCTTAGCTGGGAGGTCTCTTATTGCTGTTTCTATTTCAATGCTTGATATGGGCCTGTTAAGCTGGTTTAACTCATCTTGGTTTAGTTTTGGCATGTCAATATTTGCTAGGAAAAGGTCCATTTCTGTCAAGTTGTCAAATTTATTAGCATAAAGTTTTGAGAAGTATTCCTTTATAATGTTCTGAATCTTGGTTGTTTCCGTGGTGATGTTTCCATTCTCATCTCTGAGTTTATTAATTTGGGTGTGTTCTCTCCTTTTTCTGATGAGGTTTGCTAAGGGTCTGTCAATTTTGTTAAGTTTTCCGAAGAACCAACTCTTTGTTTTGTTGATTCTTTCTATAGTTTTTTTGGATTCTAATTCATTTAATTCTGATTTAATTTTGATTATTTCTTTCCTTCTACTAGATTGGGGTTTATCTTGCTGCTCTTTTTCAAGGAGGTTTAGATGTGTCATTAAATTGCTAGTTTCCAATCTCTCCAATTTGTTGATGTAGGAGCTCAGAGCTATAAACTTTCCTCTGAGTACTGCCTTTGCTGTGTCCCAGAGGAGCTGGTAATTTGTGTGTTCATTTTTGTTGAATAGCACGAACATTTGAATTTCCTTTCTAATCTCTTCCATGACCCACTCATGATTCAGCAGTGTGTTGTTCAACCTCCATGTGATACCAGACTTTCTTTGGTGGCTTTTGGTGTTGAGTTCTAATTTTATTCCCTTGTGGTCAGAGAGAATGCAAGGTATAACTTCAATTTTTCTGGATTTAGACTAGTTTGCTTTGTGGCCTAAAATGTGGTCTATTTTAGAAAACGTTCCATGTGCTGATGAGAAGAACGTGCATTCTGATGCTGCTGGGTGAAATGTTAGGTAAATGTCTGTTAAGTCTAGTTGATCTATGCAGCTATTTAGATCTGCGGTTTCTCTGTTGAGTTTTTGTCGAGTTGATCTATCTAGTGGGGAGAGTGGTGTGTTAAAATCCCCAACAATTAATGTCTTTGGATCTATATGGGATTTGAGGGAAAGTAGTGTTTCTTTGATAAATTTGGGTGCTCCATTGTTTGGCGAATAGATATTTAGAATTGTAATATCCTCCTGAAGGAGAGATCCTTTAATTAGTATGTAGCCACCTTCTTTATCTCTTCTCACGAATTTTAATTTGAAGTCTATTTTATCTGATATTAGGATTGCAACTAACGCCTGTTTATGAGAGCCGTTTGCTTGGTAGATTTTGTTCCAGCCTTTAACCTTGAAAATATGTTTGTTTTTACGGGCAAGATATGACTCCTGCAGGCAGCACATAGAAGGGTCTTGTTTTTTAATAGAATTAGACAGTCTATGTCGCTTAATTGGAGAGTTCAGTCCGTTAACTTTAAGAGATAGGACTGAAAGGTATTTGGGAGTTCCTGCCATGTTATCCACCTTCTTGGGGGCTGTGAAAGCTGGGTTCTTCCTAAGGTTCTTGGATTCTCAGTTTGGGTGCAGTTTCTTGGCCTTTGTTGCGTTCTTGTTGGTTTTTTGTGTAGGACATCTTTAAGAATCTTATGTGGAGGTTCCTCAAAAGACTTCACATAGATCTCCCCTATGATCCAGCAATCCCACTTTTGGGCATTTACCCAAATGTTTACAAACAAGACCACACTAAAACTACCAGCCCAACTATGTTTATTGCAGCATTATTTACCATAGCTAAGACATGGAACCAACCCAGATGCCCCTCAGTAGATGAATGGATCAAGAAAATGTGGTATATATGCACAATGGAATTCTATGCCTCCATCAGAATGAATGACATTTCCCCAATTGTTAGGAAATGGAAAGGTTTGGAAAAAATTATATTAAGTGAAGTAAGCCAGGCCCCCAGAAGCATAGGTCCCATGGTTTCCCTTATTTGCAATATCTAGTATAGGTGTGAGTCAAGCGGAAAAGGTCAGATAATGTGATGTTAGGAAAATGAACCCTTAAATATGTATTTTAATGTTTTCGTTTCTTTCCTGCATGTGTTTCTAACGCATTTATAAGATTATTTCTTTGTTTCTTTGTATGTCCCTCCCCCACAGTGTAACCCCCGCTTTCACTATATTTGATGTCAGTATAACATGTGGAGGAGATGGGGACAAACAAGTCGTTTAAGGATTCAGGTCTACCTGTTGCAACAATGAGAAGTACAAAATGTCATGTCAAAACCAGCTTTACAATGTCGTTGTCGGGGGGGAGGGGGGTATAATTCGGTGGGGGGAGGGGGGTAAATTTGGGTGGGGGGAGGGGGGAGGTGGGGAAGGGAAGTGAAGTGTAAACAAAGGAGGAGGCTGCAATGCTTGGTAAGAAATGTATGCATTATCTTGCCCATGTAATTGTAGCCCCTCTGTACAGTATGTTCCCAAATAAAATAAAATACAATTAAAAAAAAAAAGAATCTTTTGTAGGACTGGTTTGGTGGAGATGTATTGTTTCAATTTTTCTTTGCTATGGAAGGTTTTTATTTGGCCTTCAGTTATGAAGGAGAGTTTAGACATGTACAGTATTCTTGGTTGATAGTTGTTTGTTTTTAGGGCATGGCATACATCATTCCAGGCTCTTCTTGCTTTGATTGTCTCTGCTGAGAAATCTGAGGTAATTCTAATTGGTTTCCCTTTATAGGTGATTAACCTTTTCTCCTTGACAGCTTTAAGGATCTTTTCCTTGGTCTGGGTTGATCCTGTGTTTATTATAATGTGACGTTGGGATGTCCTATTCTGGTCTGGTCTTTGTGGGGTTCTAAAAGCTTCTTGTATCTGAATAGGCCTATCTTTTTGTATGTTTGGGAAGTTCTCTGCTAGGATCCTGTTAAACTAATTTATTAGACCATTAACTTCGGTTTCTAGGTGCTCCTCTACACCCATTATCCTTAGATTGGGCCTTCTGATGGTGTCTTCCAGGTGTTGGATAGACCTATCATATTTCTTGGACTTGTCTTGGATGTTTGTATGTTCTTTCTCTATAATATCTAGGCTGTCTTCAATCCCTGAGATTCGATCTTCTGCATGGTCTAACCTGCTGTCAAGACTCTCTACTTTGTTTTTTATCTCTTTTCCTTCTAATTGGTCAGCTTTGATGGCTTCAAGTACTTTGTTGAAGCTCTGTTTTAGGTCTTGTATGAATTTCTTTACTTCCTTAATTTGGTCTTCAGTGTTTGTTCTCAAATCACTTAGTTGATTGGTTATGGTTTCTTTGGACTCCCATTCCTTTTGTTGGGTTCCATTCAGCATTCCCTTTGTGGTCTCCCTGACTTCCTTCAGCTCTTTGTTAATGGATTCCATGAATGCCTTTAGTGATCTTTGTGTATTCTCTATCTGGTCTCTTAATTCGTGAATTACTGTTTGATTAGTTTCCTCCCTTCTGTGGGATTCCTGCAGTTGTCTTTGAGTGTTCTCTGCCTGCTCACGCCATTCCTCCCTTTCTCTTTGAGTATTCTCAAGTTGTTCACGCAAATCCTGTATCAGTTTTTGAGAAGCTTCCTCACGCTTATGATATTCCTGTATAAACTTCTGGGATGCCTCCTCTCTCTCCCTATCACGCTCATACAGAGTCCTTTGTACATTGTCAAACTTCTCATTTATCATGTTTGCCATTAATGTTTGTAGAGCTATTTGGGAACTCTCCTCTGGATTATTCTTTATCTGTTCTAATCCAAGATTATCAAGGTTGGGAATTGAGATACCCGAATTTGCCATTTTTCTTGTGTTTTTCCGGCTTACTCGGCCCATTTGAGATAAAGATTGCACCAGTTTTGTGCTAGAACACTATCTTAAGGCAACCATCAACCAAAGTTTGCATTTGTACCGTCAATAGTCTACAGATACAATCTAGTTCAACAGATACATCTATTCAACATCAAATGACTATATGTTAATGGTCTTCGAACCGCAGAAAAGAATTTGGAAAACCAGAAATTATTAGGATTAGGGAGAGATGTGGGTAAAAAATGGGAATAGATTGGTGTGGGGAGGCACAGGGAGAGTTAATTATGTCCCAATCACAGTGCAGGAAATGGGTTGGGTAGGATGCAAGTAGAGAGAGAGAGAAAAAGAAGAGACGGAAAGGGGAATAAATAGAGACCAGAAAAAGAATAGAAACGTAAAAATTAATGTTATTATAGAGGTTAAAAGACTGTCTATTTAGAGAGGAATGTGAATATGTTCAGAGAAGGGGAGGGACATAGAGGAGATGTGAAAATCTTTAAGGATGGGAAAGGGAGAAGAAAAGATCAGAAGTTCAGTAGAGCTAGATAAAAAACAAAAAGATAATTAAGAAAGAAAGAAAAAGAGAAAGAAGACAAGAAAAGAAAGGAAAACTCTCATTCACACATTCCTAAAATAAAAATTATAAGATGAGAAAAAAAAAAGTTACTGGAAAACAATTATTTTTTCAGAAGAGGCAAAAATTAAAGATTAATAAAAGTTTTAGAAGGGAAAAAATTTATATATATATGTATATATATATATATTTATAAGGTAACAAAAAACAAAAAACAAGCAAAAAAAGAAAAAAAGAAGAAAAAGAAGAAAAAAAAAGAAAAAAAAGAAAAAAAAGTCTTTTGATTTTTTTTGGGGGGGGCGGGAGGAATGGGAAGAATCCTGTATCTCCCTTTTGTCTGCAACCAGTCTCTTGTTGGAGTCTCTGGTCAGCTTGAGGTCCTGTGGCTTGATTGGTATCTTAAGTCGGTTGGTTGGAAGAGGCAGAAAAATGCTCTGCTTTACCCAAGATTTTGAGATTCCCCTCCCAGGATAGTTTTCTGGGAGAGTGGTCTGCTTTGAGAGTCACAAAAGAGGGGGATGTGGTGATGAGGCTAGGTTCTGGGTAGAGTTGAGGCCTTTCAACAAACAGTAGCTTTTCCCTGGGGCTATTTTGTGATAAAGCTCACAGCGCCCAGCCTGGAGCCATTCTCAGGGTTTCTGTTTTTCAATTGATTGTGGTGGCTGCTAGAGGGAGAGGCAGCCTCTGGCTCTGGTTACCCAGTGAGGCAAGGCACTCCGATGGCTGGCGCCTGAGCTGGGTGACTTTTCCCTGGATGGAGCTGAGTCTGGCAGGTCACTTCGCCTTTAAGTTCTTGTGACCTGCTAAATGACTCATTTTATTCCAAGGCCTGAGCTGGAGCTAGCAGCTCCTCCGAGCTTTGTCGGTATCCAAGATGGAGATCACCGGTTCTGGGGGGGGAGGGGTGTCCTTCCCTCCTCTGCTCCCTGAGGAGTGAGGATGTCGGGCTCGTAATCACGCCGAGTCTTGGATCCTGGGTCGTCTCTGGTCTGCAAAGAGCAGGATGAAGATGTTCGCTCCTTGTCGGTTCTTGTTGGTGTTGAGTAGTATCCGCTCGTCCGCTGCGTCTGGCTCCTTCGTCCCCAACTCTCTGTGTCTCAGGTATGACTCCGCGGCGATGGTCGCCGCTGCGACCCCGCCACCAGAGCGGCAGCTGATGGGTTTCCTTGGCTTCCTCTCTCTTGTCTAACTCTCTGTCCTGTGATGGCACACTTGGTGTGATTCTCTGGCTTAGGACTGTTCACTGGAATTCTAAAACTACTTTCTATGGGAGAGCTTGTTCAGATTCCAGCTTCTCCTCCGCCATCTTCCCGGAACTTACTTTTAAGTGTGAATTTTATATGCTGTGACTTTGCCAAACTTTCTAATGAGCTCGAGTCATTTGGGAGTGGAGTCCATGGGAATTTGTAAATACAAGATCATGTCCTCTGCAAAGAGGGAGCTTTTTTACTTCATTTTATGGTATTTGGATCCCTTTATGTTTCCATCTTGTCTTAGTGCTGTTGTTGAGCATTCTGGTGCTAAATTGAAGAGAACTGGAGAGAGTGGACATCCTTGTCTGCTTCCTGAGTTAGACGGAATGGCTTTAAATTTTCATCATTGTGTAAAATGCTGGCTGTAGGTTTGTCTTTATTGTATTGAAGAATGTTCCATGGATTCCTATTTTTTTTCCAGAGCCTTCATCATAAAGGGGTGTTGGATCTTGTCATTGGCTTTTCTGCATCTATTGAAGTAACCATGTGGTACATATCCTTGCTCTTGTTGATGTGGTGAATTATAGCAATTGATTTGTGTATATTGAACTAATTAATTTGTGTATATTTGCATCCCTGAAATGCACCCAGTTTGATGTTGATGTATGATTTTTTTTGTATGAATTGCTGAATTTGATTGACCAAAATATTGTTGAGTAGTTTTAGTTCGATGTTTTTGAAAGTAATGGGTCCTTAAATACCTTTCTTTAATGAAACCAGGCCACATTTTGGGATTGAGGGTTACGATGGCTTCATACAAAGAGCATAGAAATCAAATTTTCCTTCAATTTCATTGAAGATTTCGAGGAGTACTGGTTTAATTCAGCTTTGAAGGCCTTGTAGAATTCCATTGAAAATCCAATCTGTCCTGTGTTTTTCTTAGATGGGTGGTCTGTTATTACTGTTTCTATTTAGATTCTTGATATGGATCCGTGAAGGTGGTTTAACTCACTTTGGTTTAGTTTTGGCATGTCGAAATTTGATAGGAAATAGTCCATTTCTATAGTCCATTTCTTCCAGGTACCAAAAATTATTAGCATAACTGTTTGAGATGTATTCCCTTATAATGTTCTGAATCCTGGTTCTTCCTGTGGTAATGTTTCCATTTTCCCCTCTGTTTACTTGGTGTGGTCTCTTTTTTTTCTGATAAGATTTGCTAAGACTGTCAATTCTTTAAATTTTTTCAAAGAAACAACCCTGTACTTTTTTTTCTTTCTATTTTTTTAAAAACTCTAAACAATTTAATTCTGATTTAATTTTAATGACTTCTTTGCATCTACATATTGGGTTTATCTTGCCACTCTTTTTCAGTTAGGTTCAGATGTATCCATTAATATTGGTTTCAGATATCTTCAATTGTTTCTGATGGAACTCAGAGCGGTAAACTTTCCTCTGAGTACTGCTTTTACTGTGTGTCAGAGGAGCTGGGAATTTGTATGATCATTTTTGTTGAATATCATGAGTAATGGTAAATCTTTTTAACCTCTTCCATGACCCACTTGTGAGAGAGGAGTGTGTTGTTTAGCCTCCATGTGTTATCGGGTTTTCTTTGGTGGCTTTTAATATTGAGTTCTAATTTTATCCCTTTTTTGTCTAAGGGAATACAGGGTGTAATTTTTACCTCTTCTCAATTTTAAATTGTAGTCTATTTTATCTGACATTAGGATTGCAACTTCTGCCTGTTGATGTGGGCTCTGTGCTTTGTAAATTTTAATCCAGCCTCTCCCTTCCAAATATGTTTATCCTTATGAGGAATGTGAAACTTAATCTTGGAGGCAGCAGATAGAATGATCTTGATTTTTCAACGATCTAGACAGGCTATGTTGCTTAATTGGAAAGTTAAGTCCATTAATATTAAGAGTTAGGACTGAGAGATGTAAATGTACTCATTATCTTGCCCTGGTAATAGTAACCCCTCTGAACAATATTTTGACAACAACAGATAAAATAAAATAAAAATAAAAAAATAAAAAATGATAGATAAAGAGTCCTTTGAATTTGGTGGATGGGGGGCGGGGAATCTTGTATGTCGCCTGTGTCTGTAACCAGTCTGTTCATAGAGTCTCTAGTCTGCTTATTATGTTTGCTTTTCTGTTGCTTGATTGCTTCCTTAAGTCATTTTGTTTCATTAGGCAGAAAAATGCTCTGAATATTGAAGGAATTTATTGCTTTCCTCCCAGGATAGTTGAATGTCGGGGAGATTGGCTTGAGTATCTCAAATGAGTGAGATGCCTGTTTCCTCTAGCTTGTAGTTTATGTGAGAATGCATGTTTCTGGGTAGTTTTAAGACCTTTGACCAATGATAGCTTTTTCGTGAGGACCTAGCTCCTAAAAAATTCACAGAGCCCAGCCTGGAGCCCTTCTCAGTGTTTAGGTTTACTGAGTTTCAATTTTGTGTCTAAGATGCAATTCAGAAGGGCATAATCTGACTCTGGTTACCCAGTGAAACAGGTCACTTTTCATGGGATGGAGCTTCTCTGCCTGGGCAGGGTGACTTTCCCCTGGGTGGAACTGAGCCTGGCAGTTCAGGTCAGGTACCTGTACCCTGCTAAATGGCTCTTTGTTTAAAGTTCTTCCAAAGCCTAGAGCTAGCTGCTCAGCCAGGCCTTTGTCAGTATCAGAAATGGAGAGCTCTGGTGGAGGGGAGGGGCAGACTTTCCACAGCTGCTCTCTGAGAATGAATGACATGTCTTGGTTCTACTTATACCATATTCTTGATTTCTGGGCCATCCCTGGTTTGTGATCCTTAGGATGAAGATTTCTGCTCCCTGTCACTTATGACTGATTGTGAGAAAGGTCTGTCACCTATGTCTCAGACTCTGTCTGTTATTGTGTTGGCCATGGCCACCACATCCACGACAACCTCTGGACCAACACCTACCAGCAAGTGCTCAGATGTGTCTCCTTGATGGATTTCCCTCTCTGGCCAAAATCTCTATACTGTGATGGCTCACTTAGTGCAATTCTCTAGCCCAGAAAATTTCTCTGGAACACTAAAACTGCTTTCTCATCGAGAGATTTTCCTCCAGATTCTCTTCTGTGGTCTTCCTCAGCTCTTCCAAAAGTAGGTGTTATTCTGTGGGGTAGGTATATACAATGGATCAAAAGACTCATGTGGTACTTTTGAAGCAATATGCTTGAACTGTTTTAAGAAAGAAAAGTACACTTCTGTCCTTATTTTGGGGTTCCTTTTAATTAATATTTACTGCTTGTCTCAAACATATAGTAGTTACTGCAAAAAAGGAAACCATGGGACCTATGTTTCTTTGGGCCTGGCTTACTTCACTTGATATAAATTTTCCCTGTCTTCCGATTTGTTAACAAAATTGCCAATACCATGCATTCTGATGGAGAAATCAAGCACTTTTGCCTCCGCCTTTGTTTCACCCTACCATCCCCTCCCTCCAACCTCCTCAACTACATTCCCAACTTCCCATCACCCCTCCTGAAATTGTAAAGTGTATTTTTATGGTCCCATGTACATCACTTTTGAACATTTCTGCTTATCCTGAACATACACTATTATTCTAACTAAGGGAAACAATGGACCTATGTTTCTTTGGGCCTGACTTGCTTCAATTAACATATTTTTTCTGAATCTTACCATTTACTAACAAATGGAGCAATATCATTCTTTCTGATGGAGGCATGGAATTCCATTTTACATATAATTACCATATTTCTTAATCCATTCGTCTACTGAGGGACTTCTGAGTTGGTCCCATATCTTAGCTATGGTAAACAATTGTGGTAGATTTACCATGGTCTTGTATATGATCATTCGTGTTAATGCACAAAAGTGGGATTGTTGGATCATAGAGTAGCTCTAAATGTAATCTTTTGAGGAATCTCTATACTGCTTTAGGATACAGGTTGACCCATTCAACAATTATATATACAAGAAGCTATGTTGAAAATCAGCTTGAAAACCTTAGCTATGAGTTCAGGAAAGGGCAGGAGGAGTTGGGATGATAGGGAAGGAAGGGATCATAGGGGAAAACAAAGGAGGCAGTAACAATGATCTGTAGGAACTGTACTTATTCATAAATTGTAACTCTTCTTGGATGGTCAAAACTCTTGTAGTTGATGTAGGTAAGCCTTAAAACGAAAAGAGAAATTAAATCAATTTAGGCCATTTTCACCTACTCAGATGGTTGATTTCGGTTTATTTGTAGATAACATCAAATGTAACGGGAAATAAGACAAGTGTTCTAAAAATAGGTCGCCATATGTTTCCTCTGAGGAAGACTGGGATAAAGGTACAAAGTTTGTTGATTTGGGGGCTGGGAAGGTGGCTCAGTGGTAGAGGGCTTACCTTGCATACATGAGGCTCTGAGTTCAATTCTTCAGCACCATATAAGCAGAAAACAAAAGCTGGAAGTGGTGCGATAGTTCAAATGGTAGAGCGCTATCCTTGAGCTGAAGAGCTGAGGTAGAGCGCCCAGGCCTATAGTTCAGGCCCCACTTACGGATTCCTCCCCACCCCCCAAAAAGCTTGTAGATTTTTCTTCATTTTCCATTATTGAATTACACCTTACCTTATGATATTGTATGATTTCTTCCTTTAGGAGTGAAATTAAAATCTATGTTCAACTTGCATTTTCTTGTCTGCTAATATCAATAACATATATGATCATATGCAGTCATAAATGATTCAAAACCTTGTCAAACATTTACATGATTTGTTTTTGCACCTGGATAAGAACTCATTCTTTTCCATGTTTATTATCCAGGTAAATTTTTCTCATAATGCTCTTAAGGCCGTTAAGCTTGTATATATGGTATAATGTTAGAGCCCATCTAATCTAGCACCTCAATCGAGTATGTATTTCTATCTTTGGCAGAATCCTTGGAAGATCTTAGCCCAAGTTTTCTTTGGGGCACAATCAAACCCTCTGGCGACAACAGGTAAAGAAAATGCCGTTTTTTATTGACACACTATTGTCTGTCGAAATTCAAAGTGAAGAAATAGGATAAATGAATAACTAACTATATACCCAAGTATTTTGCTCAGTACAAATAAAGTTTGTATTGCTCTTTGACTGGTGATCCTGTGATTTGTGGCAATTCAAGGATAATTTCACTAGATGCAAGAAAAAAATCACCCAACTTACATCATATCTGAATTACTTTATATGAATGTTCTTCTCATTCTCTTATAATCAATTTAAATCAGTAAAGCCATAGATAACCGTATTATGTTGGACCATTACTTTTTGTCCTTGTTTCCTGGTTTCAAGATTCACTCATCACATCAATTATGATAGTGTGAATGGCAGTATCTTCACCTGTTAATTGATCAATGTACGCACTGATTGGTGGGTTACCCTGTCTTCCTACTGAAATTGATTAATGAATATTTTAGGATTGACTAGAGGATTTAAATTTACTCCATGAATTAGTATAACATATTTGAGATTCTTGAGATGATTTACAATTTGCACTTTGCAAAGATACATTTTAATAAAATGGGTTCAGAGCTATTTTTTTCGCAATAATTTGTACATAGATTTCAAATTTCTCATTCCTGAACAAAGTTTGAATATATTGGATATGTTTTAGATTGGAAATTCAAAATTAGATGTGTAATTACAAAGGTTTTGCTCTCTTAGTACTTATGAGATGGTTTAAAGAATTGTATTGCTAGCATAAACGTCCTTCTAGATTCACAAAATAGATAGTACATTTTATTGTATGGAATGTGAAAACATTTTCTCTCTGATATCCTAAGGTGGAAAATACAAGAAAAATTGAACAGTAATGGTTTTGCTTGGAATGTTTCATAAGCATTTCTTTCACTCGGAATCATGTAATTTTTCTTCCTGGCAAATATGTGACCTCATGCTTTTTATAAATGAGGTAATAAATTCAAATTGTATTGATATTGTCAAGTATTTTCTTCTATTCAGTACATAAAAAACAAGCTTATTCAACATTAGACGTAGGTGAATTTATGTGCGACTGTCATCAGAAGAGGGCCTCATATATTTTTCTCTCAAAAGGCAGGAAGCACACTAAGAACTTATATTCAAACGTCTGTTCTATGTCAAATGTATTACAATATTATGTGAAGCATGAATGGGCAGTTTATATAATGAAAATGTGCCGTGGAAATATAATGGGAATAGATAAATTCATGTTTGCATCTGGTGACAATTTTCTAATTCAGGAAGATTATGGAAATGACTTAAACTCATCATGTTTACAAACTGAACAGACCAACTTAGTAATTGAACAACAGTATACATTTATTCGTGTGGTTAGGGAGTTTGTCATCTGCTGTAATGCAGGGGAAAAAGATTATAATATGTGAAATTAATTTGGGGTAGAAAATCACATTGAGACCAACCAGGTGAAAATGTTGTTAATTCTCGCATCTCATGCATTTGACATATAAGGATCTAATTACAAATTAATAAAGAGAAGAATTTTTTTTCAGATTCATTTCTGGAAATCATCTCCTCAAAATCAAATACTATAAAGAATCTTATCCTAAAGGAAAACCATGGTTACTCATAGACCTGCAGTGTGCACGATTGTTGGGAACATACAAACTCAAAAATCATTTGCACATTTTAGATAACAAAAAAAAAGAAGAAGCCTGGTACAGGTCGCTGAAGAAACTTAGAACGATGAAATCTGAGAATCAGTTTTCAAAGTAGCCTAACAGGAATAGTTTTCCCACTCTCATCACAAATTAACCATCTCAAAAATGGATGTGGCACTGTAGATCAAGTGGTAGAACATTAGAGTGGTGAAGAAATCAGGGACTCTGCCCAAGCCCAAAGTTGAAGGCTAGCGACCAACAAGAAGATTAAGAAAAGACAGGAACGAAATGATATATTCATCAACAATGCCACATACTAACTGGTTTTTCCGAAATCTCTGATTGTTTCTTTCCACATAAGAGCCACTTAGATTTTATGAACTCCCTACACTTTCTATCATGTATTCTCTCTCCAAATTTCATACAAAAATGTTTGATGGGGCAGTGATATTTATTTATTTAATTAGTTATTAGAACACATAATATGACCCCATGGGATTACAAATTATATTCCCTTATGATAGTATTTCTTACTTATTTAATCATAGTTTTTCTGGCATCTATAAAGTACATCATAATAAGACCCTGAGAGAATCTGTGACAAAGTAGGAGGCCATGTTACTTGCTGATTATTCTTAAAGATTTATTCAAACCTAGTTTGTCATTATATATATTTGAGCTGATTTGTGTATGTGATCAGATATTTCTGTTGCCTGTCCATTTCTAGGTGCAAGTTTTATGTCTGTGTGTGTACAAACTGAAAAGGAGTACAGTTTTTCCTATTGTTTCTACACCCATACGTTTATACAGGACACATTTCTTTGATTTTTGGAATTTCTCCTGCCTTCTTTTCATTTAAACCTATTATGATAAAATTATTCACAGGTTATCAAGGATTTTTATGTGTCATTCTTGGTAATAAGTATTGAAATCTTGATTGGGCCGTTGGTATTCAAGGCTCTTACCTGGGCTTGATCCCAGTGATATATTCCCAATGTTGGTATCCTTCAGGCATAGAATTCTCAGAACCATATTTATTTGAGAAAGCAATGTTAAGGTAGAAATGTTATGCTTAGTCAATGGAAATTTTCTATGTTCATTTCAAAGTCCAATATTTCAGTATTCATACTGAGAGGTGACATGCATGTCGTTTTTAAAGGTCAATTATTTTTACAAACTGCTGAATATATTTACCTGATACCACTTCACAATGTGATTGTGACTTCACAATAGCATTTGTTTTGTCCACATATAAGAATGGAAAAGCTGTTTATATGTTTGAGCCACGGATTATTTCTTGTCATTGTACCTGTGGGTACTTGCATGGTATCCCTTCATATTTTACTTGCATGCCCTAAAACATGTATCCTTTGGTAGATTACATCTCATGAAACAATCACTCTTTGTGAATGCATATATTCACAATTATTGAAATGGAGATCAATTTATCATGTTGATTTACATTCATTGCAAAAACATTGTATAGTAAAAACACTATGGGTTTTGTTTTCTATACAATCACATGAATTATTTCTTCCTTTTTTCCTGGATGCATGATACATCCATGAATATTTAAAAAGAGAACCATTTCAGAAACTGTGCGAAGACCTGGGTGAGCCTGAATTGGTGGTCTTAGAAAAATTTTGATGAACTGGACAATAATCACTCAAGTAATACAATAATTAGCATCACACTTCAAATGTTCAATGAAGTTTGAATGTTCTGAGACAGCGTGTCCATGTGTAATTTGTGAGGTTTGTTTACAATGATCAAATTTCTGTAGAAATGGAAGTGGAAGCAACCATGAAAATTTTTTAAAATAACTGGGGATTTGCTCTCACTAATTTTTGAGTATTTCTCCAACTACTAGTGAAGTTATTGTTCATATGGAGAATACAGGAATATATATTCAAGTATTTTCCATTGAATGTAAAATAATATTTTTCTTTATTTCTTTGCAGGAGTCATTATATGAGTAAACCATGAGTTCAAACCATTTCTCATTGTACCATCTTCATCTTACATTTATTACTATATTCTGATGCTCACTCTACCAAATGAATTAATTTTGATTTCTACTACCTAGTCACTCCCTATAGCCCCTTACCTTGAATCCAGAAGTAAACCCTGGTGTTTATGTCCTATTTGGAATTCACTATGTCCCTCTCCCCATAGACATGGTAAGGATCGAATATCGAAACTTCAATAATCAAATAGAAATCTAATTTGTTTCCCAATTGAGAATAAATCATACTTCATTTTTCACTGTCGTTGTTTGCCTGTGAAAATCATCTTCCATTTCATACATTGTTATACTTGCAGAGCCTAATACATAACAAAACTGTAATGACATTAGACCGCTTACAAAAATCTTACACCAATTATATATTCCAGACAGAATGGTCATTAAAATTTCAATGGGATTTTTCAACCAACATTCTGAAGTATATTACTTACTATACAATCTTCTCGTCCATCTCAATGATTTCCACATGAAAACTCATCTAAAAAGGATTCTGGGAGTTCCTCCTGAAAGCTGTCGCAGAAAAAACAGATTCATGGATGTGTACACAAACTACTACTCAAACCATATTCTTTTGAGGGGCCAAATTGCAACTTGTGAAGATGCCATGATTTTGTGCTAGAAGTGTGACATTTTGAGTGCGAGAGTGTGTGCATATTTTGGCAATTTCCCAATGTATTTCCTAAGTGTTCCAAGAAGAGTGGACTGTATCTCTCGAGTGTAACACAATATTATGGAAACATATTTGATGGCTATCTTCATATTCAACTTGTGTGGGATTTGCTCCACATATATAAGGCCCTACATATTTGTACTGGACTTGGCAGTGTGGTCCAAAAGCTTTCTGATGCAAACTGGAATAGTTTTTGAAACATACTTTAGGAAAACTTATTGGTAGGACTCCTGTGAAATAAATAGAGTTGAATCTTTTGGGTACAGATTCAGAAGTTAAAGATGTGTGAATGTTTCTCATATTAATCATGCTGTTGAAAAGGGAGCATTTCTGATTTTGGCCATCATTTGCAACTAGTGTATAATTTTAAAGGTTTCTTGGTTTTCCTTCAGATATTGTGAGCAGGAATGCATTAAACACTAAATTGTGAAGGATAGTTTGGAACGTGTATACTCATGGAAACCTGGGCCTTTTCTAGTCTGGTAGGGATATGAAGAGGACAGGGTTATCTACACATGTCTGTGTATAGACTGCAACCCAATCTACATACGTATCCATTTGTAAACATATGACAACTAAAATCAATATATGTACCAATACGCTACTTTTTCATTAAACTTATTGTCAATGTGATGTACAGAGGGATTATAATAATGAAGGTAAGGCAGTGAATATTTTTCTTGTGATATGATATCCTATTCCTCATTTTTCTTACCATTTATTCAGCTTAAAATCGCTCTTGGATGTAACTGATGTAAAGGTAATTTTCTACATGTTTCCTTGTAAAGAATTTTATGGCAGTGAGTCCCCCATTGTCCTCTACGAAAAAGTTTTGATTCCTCTTCTTTGCCCTATTCAAATTAAAGTTTCTACAATCCACCGGTTACCAATCTCAAACATAGTGACAAGGAATGAGAAATCCTGTGAAAACTAAAGGAAATAAAGCAAGAAAAAGAAATAGTGGGTTTTTTTAAAAAAAAAAAAACACCATCAAAGATAAAACTTATGTTTCTTGACGTTCGTTTTGCTCACCATGAACTTCTTGTTCCTATATATCTAGCAATTAAACATTTGCATTCCTATTCCAGGATGAAATTGGATATACACCAATTAAGACAAAAAGAAAAAGTAGGGCACCTATGTTTTAAAAGTCACTGTTAAAGAAAAAAAATATGACTTATTGGGTAAGTTTAAATAGAAGCAGGACAGACCCATTGAAAGGAAATAGCAATATTCAATAAATAGTCTTGTAATGCTCGTTAAATGCCTATATCAACGTTAGATTATACACCACCCTGTGTCATAACACTTTCCAAAGGAAACAGACCTCTAGGTTAAAGAAAATACTCAGAATGGAAACAATAGAGAAATACGAGGTCTCTTAGAACAGGTTGAAACTTTCCATTACAGATGCACAAATGCATCAAGCCAAAAAAAGGTTAGACAAAGTCTATAAATTGAACCTGGCAGCTTCTTTATACCAAAGGACATAGCTATGTAGGAAAAAAGGAAGCTAAAAATACTGGGAGAAAAAGTTCACTAGCTAAGAAAGAGAAAAGTGTCTTAGCGCTGAAATATAATCAACATTCAACAATATTCAGCCCCAAAGAATCCTGAACTATAAGCCCGCTCTATGAAAGAAGTATATTTAAAGAGAGACTTCAATGATGGCTAATTGAGAATGGCCTAAGGACATATGAAGAAACGCTCAAAAACAATGACAAAAAAAAAAAAAAAGACCAATCAATTCAACATTGAAATTCCACCACATTCCATTAGAATGGCAAAGTTATGTTCATTGCAGAGGGAAAATCAGGAACCACTCCAGATGCCTGAATGTAGATGAATGGATCAGTAAATGTGGGGTATAAAAACCTCAGAATTCTACTTTCCATTAGAAAGAATGGCACAGTTCCCTTTGTAAGGAAATGCAAATATTGTAAAAAAACAAACAAACATGAATTAAAGTGTGCCAGACCCAACGAACATAGACTCCATAGATTCTCTTATTTGTAAAAACTTGTATATGCCCATTTTAGTCCTAGAATAGGATCACAATAGCTTAATAGTAATATACATACGACCATAGAATATTAGGTTAAACAAAACAAGCTGTGAAATACGAAAGCAGTTGGTTTCACTTTCTTGATTTTTTAAAATGTGCTATGTGAATCTATTTCTCTTTACTTGCCTTTTTCCTTTAGTTATGTTTTTTTTTAATATTATTTTATTTTATTTGAGAACATACTGTACAGAGGGGCTACAATTACATGGGCAGGATAATGCATATATTTCTTACCAAGCATTGCACCCTCCTCCTTTGTTAACCCTTCACCTCCCTTCCCAGCCTCCCCCCTCCCCCCATCCAATTATACCACCCTTTCACCCCCCCCACCGACATTGTAAAGCTGGTTTTGACATGACATTTAGTACTTCTCATTGTTGCAACAGGTCCACCTGAGTCCTTAAACGACATGTTTGCCCCCATCTCCTCCACATGTTATACTGACATCAAATATAGTGAAAGCAGTGATTACACTGTGGAGGAGCGACATACAAAGCAACAGAGAAATAATCTTATAAATGTGTTAGAAACATATGCATGAAAGAAACGAAAACATTAAAATACATATTTAAGGGTTCATTTTCCTAACATCACATTATCTGACCTTTTCTGCTTGACTCATACCTATACTAGATATTGCAAATAAGGGAAACCATGGGACCTATGCTTCTTTGGGCCTGGCTTACTTCACTTAATATAATTTTTTCCAAGCCTTTCCATTTCCTAACAAATGGGGAAATGTCATTCTTTCTGATGGAGGCATAGAATTCCATTGTGTATATATACCACATTTTCTTGATCCATTCATCTACTGTGGGGCATCTGGGTTGGTTCCATATCTTAGCTATGGTAAATAATGCTGCAAAAAACATAGTTGTGCTGGCAGCTTTAGTGTGGTCTTGTTTGTAAACATTTGGGTAAATGCCCAAAAGTGGGATTGCTGGATCATAGGGTAGATCTATGTGCAGTCTTTTGAGGGACCTCCATACTGCTTTCTAAAGTGGTTGAACAAGTTTACATTCCCACCAACAATGAAGTAAGGTTCCTTTCTGTCCACATCCCCTCCAGCATCTGTTGTTGTTAGAGTTCTTGATTTTTGCTGTTCTAACTGGAGTGAGGTGATATCTCAATGTTGTTTTGATTTGCATTTCTTTCATGGCTAGGGATGTTGAACATTTCTTCATGTGTCTATTGGCCATCCTTCTTTCTTCTTCAGAGAAGCTTCTCTTTAAGTCTTTCGCCCACTTATTTATTGGGCAGTTGTTTCTTTGAGGATTTGTTGTTGGGTGGTTTAATTTTTTGAGTTCCAATATATTTTAGATATGAGACCCTTGTCCGTTGTATGGCTAGTAAAGATCTTCTCCCAATCGGTGGGCTTTCTATTGATCTTGCCAGCTATGTCATTTGCCCTGCAGAAGCTCTGCAATCTTATGCAATCCCATTTGTCCAACCTTTCTTTGATTTGTTGTGCTTCCAGGTCTCTATTCAGAAAATTTCGACCTGAGCCAAGGAGACCTAGGGTTTCTCGTATTCCATCCTGTAATGTTTTCAGAATGTCTGCTTTGAGTTAAAGGTCTTTGATCCATTTGGAGTTGATTCTGGTGCAGGTGATATATAAGGATCTAGCTTTAGTTTTGTACAAGTAGTTAACCAATTTTGCCAGCACCATTTACTGAAGAGGCTGTCTTTCTTCCAATCTATTGTTTTAGCTTCGTTATCGAGGATTAGATGGCTATAGGTCTGTAGGTTCATTTCTGGGTTTTCAATTCTATTCCATTGGTCCTGAGGTCTGTTCTTATGCCAATACCAAGCTGTTTTGATTACTATGGCTTTATAGTAGAGTTTGAAATTTGGTATTGATATTCCTCCAGCAGTGTTCTTTCCGTTGAGGAGCGTTTTTGCTATTCGTGGTCTTTTATTGTTCCATATGAATTTTTGGATTGCCTCCTCTATTTCCTTGAAGAATGGGGGTGGAATTTTGATAGGTATGGCGTTGAATTTGTAGATAGCCTTGGGAAGTATTGCCATTATCACGATGTTAATCTGGCCAATCCAGGAGCATGGGAGGTTTTGCCATTTTTTAAGTTCTGTGTTGATTTCCTTTTTCAAGATTTTAAAGTTTTCATCATAGAGGTCCTTCACTTCTTTGGTTAAGTTAATTCCTAGGTATTTTATTTTTTGTGGGGCTATTACAAATGGAGTTGCTTTCCTCATTTCAGCCACGCTTTTCTCATGGTTGGCATATAGAAAAGCCATTGATTTTTGGGGGTAAATTTTATAACCTGCTACTTTGCCAAAGTTTTGAATCAGCTTGAGTAATTTGGGAGTGGAATCTATGGGATTCTTTAAATAGAAGATCATGTCATCTGCAAAGAGGGAGAGTTTTATTTCTTCTTTCCCTTTTTTGATCCCCTTTATGTCTGCATCTTGTCTTATTGCTGTAGCTAGGCATTCTAATACTAGATTGAAGAGAAGTGGAGAGAGTGGGCATCCTTGTCTTGTTCCTGAGTTAAGAGGAAATGGCTTTAGTTTTTCACCATTGAGTATAATGCTGGCTGTAGGTTTGTCATATACAGCCTTTATTGTATTGAGGAATGTTCCATGGATTCCTAATTTTTCCAGAACCTTCATCATAAAGGGGTGTTGGATCTTGTCAAATGCTTTTTCTGCATCTATTGAGATAACCCTGTGGTTCTTATTCTTGCTCCTGTTTATGTGATGAATAATATTAATTGATTTGCGTATATTGAACCAGCTTTGCATCCCTGAAATGAATCCTGTTTGATCATGGTGTGTGATTTTTTGGATGAACTGTTGAAGTCGATTGGCCAAAATTTTGTTGAGAAGTTTTGCATCAATGTTCATCAAAGAATTGTGTCTATAGTTCTCTTTCTTTGATGAGTCCCTGCCTGGTTTTGGGATGAGGGTTATGATGGCTTCATAGAATGTGTTCGGTAGTGAGCTTTCTCTTTCAATTTCATTGAAGAGTTGGAGGAGTATTGGTGTGAGCTCTGCTTTGAAGGCCTTGTAAAATTCCGCTGTAAAACCATCTGGTCCTGGACTTTTCTTAGCTGGGAGGTCTCTTATTGCTGTTTCTATTTCAATGCTTGATATGGGCCTGTTAAGCTGGTTTAACTCATCTTGGTTTAGTTTTGGCATGTCAATATTTGCTAGGAAAAGGTCCATTTCTGTCAAGTTGTCAAATTTATTAGCATAAAGTTTTGAGAAGTATTCCTTTATAATGTTCTGAATCTTGGTTGTTTTCGTGGTGATGTTTCCATTCTCATCTCTGAGTTTATTAATTTGGGTGTGTTCTCTCCTTTTTCTGATGAGGTTTGCTAAGAGTCTGTCAATTTTGTTAAGTTTTCCGAAGAACCAACTCTTTGTTTTGTTGATTCTTTCTATAGTTTTTTTGGATTCTAATTCATTTAATTCTGATTTAATTTTGATTATTTCTTTCCTTCTACTAGATTGGGGTTTATCTTGCTGCTCTTTTTCAAGGAGGTTTAGATGTGTCATTAAATTGCTAGTTTCCAATCTCTCCAATTTGTTGATGTAGGAGCTGAGAGCTATAAACTTTCCTCTGAGTACTGCCTTTGCTGTGTCCCAGAGGAGCTGGTAATTTGTGTGTTCATTTTTGTTGAATAGCACGAACATTTGAATTTCCTTTCTAATCTCTTCCATGACCCACTCATGATTCAGCAGTGTGTTGTTCAACCTCCATGTGATACCAGACTTTCTTTGGTGGCTTTTGGTGTTGAGTTCTAATTTTATTCCCTTGTGGTCAGAGAGAATGCAAGGTATAACTTCAATTTTTCTGGATTTAGACTAGTTTGCTTTGTGGCCTAAAATGTGGTCTATTTTAGAAAACGTTCCATGTGCTGATGAGAAGAGCGTGCATTCTGATGCTGCTGGGTGAAATGTTAGGTAAATGTCTGTTAAGTCTAGTTGATCTATGCAGCTATTTAGATCTGCGGTTTCTCTGTTGAGTTTTTGTCGAGTTGATCTATCTAGTGGGGAGAGTGGTGTGTTAAAATCCCCAACAATTAATGTCTTTGGATCTATATGGGATTTGAGGGAAAGTAGTGTTTCTTTGATAAATTTGGGTGCTCCATTGTTTGGCGAATAGATATTTAGAATTGTAATATCCTCCTGAAGGAGAGATCCTTTAATTAGTATGTAGCCACCTTCTTTATCTCTTCTCACGAATTTTAATTTGAAGTCTATTTTATCTGATATTAGGATTGCAACTAACGCCTGTTTATGAGAGCCGTTTGCTTGGTAGATTTTGTTCCAGCCTTTAACCTTGAAAATATGTTTGTTTTTACGGGCAAGATATGACTCCTGCAGGCAGCACATAGAAGGGTCTTGTTTTTTAATAGAATTAGACAGTCTATGTCGCTTAATTGGAGAGTTCAGTCCGTTAACTTTAAGAGATAGGACTGAAAGGTATTTGGGAGTTCCTGCCATGTTATCCACCTTCTTGGGGGCTGTGAAAGCTGGGTTCTTCCTAAGGTTCTTGGATTCTCAGTTTGGGTGCAGTTTCTTGGCCTTTGTTGCGTTCTTGTTGGTTTTTTGTGTAGGACATCTTTAAGAATCTTATGTGGAGGTTCCTCAAAAGACTTCACATAGATCTCCCCTATGATCCAGCAATCCCACTTTTGGGCATTTACCCAAATGTTTACAAACAAGACCACACTAAAACTACCAGCCCAACTATGTTTATTGCAGCATTATTTACCATAGGTAAGACATGGAACCAACCCAGATGCCCCTCAGTAGATGAATGGATCAAGAAAATGTGGTATATATGCACAATGGAATTCTATGCCTCCATCAGAATGAATGACATTTCCCCAATTGTTAGGAAATGGAAAGGTTTGGAAAAAATTATATTAAGTGAAGTAAGCCAGGCCCCCAGAAGCATAGGTCCCATGGTTTCCCTTATTTGCAATATCTAGTATAGGTGTGAGTCAAGCGGAAAAGGTCAGATAATGTGATGTTAGGAAAATGAACCCTTAAATATGTATTTTAATGTTTTCGTTTCTTTCCTGCATGTGTTTCTAACGCATTTATAAGATTATTTCTTTGTTTCTTTGTATGTCCCTCCCCCACAGTGTAACCCCCGCTTTCACTATATTTGATGTCAGTATAACATGTGGAGGAGATGGGGACAAACAAGTCGTTTAAGGATTCAGGTCTACCTGTTGCAACAATGAGAAGTACAAAATGTCATGTCAAAACCAGCTTTACAATGTCGTTGTCGGGGGGGAGGGGGGTATAATTCGGTGGGGGGAGGGGGGTAAATTTGGGTGGGGGGAGGGGGGAGGTGGGGAAGGGAAGTGAAGTGTAAACAAAGGAGGAGGCTGCAATGCTTGGTAAGAAATGTATGCATTATCTTGCCCATGTAATTGTAGCCCCTCTGTACAGTATGTTCCCAAATAAAATAAAATACAATTAAAAAAAAAAAGAATCTTTTGTAGGACTGGTTTGGTGGAGATGTATTGTTTCAATTTTTCTTTGCTATGGAAGGTTTTTATTTGGCCTTCAGTTATGAAGGAGAGTTTAGACATGTACAGTATTCTTGGTTGATAGTTGTTTGTTTTTAGGGCATGGCATACATCATTCCAGGCTCTTCTTGCTTTGATTGTCTCTGCTGAGAAATCTGAGGTAATTCTAATTGGTTTCCCTTTATAGGTGATTAACCTTTTCTCCTTGACAGCTTTAAGGATCTTTTCCTTGGTCTGGGTTGATCCTGTGTTTATTATAATGTGACATTGGGATGTCCTATTCTGGTCTGGTCTTTGTGGGGTTCTAAAAGCTTCTTGTATCTGAATAGGCCTATCTTTTTGTATGTTTGGGAAGTTCTCTGCTAGGATCCTGTTAAACTAATTTATTAGACCATTAACTTCGGTTTCTAGGTGCTCCTCTACACCCATTATCCTTAGATTGGGCCTTCTGATGGTGTCTTCCAGGTGTTGGATAGACCTATCATATTTCTTGGACTTGTCTTGGATGTTTGTATGTTCTTTCTCTATAATATCTAGGCTGTCTTCAATCCCTGAGATTCGATCTTCTGCATGGTCTAACCTGCTGTCAAGACTCTCTACTTTGTTTTTTATCTCTTTTCCTTCTAATTGGTCAGCTTTGATGGCTTCAAGTACTTTGTTGAAGCTCTGTTTTAGGTCTTGTATGAATTTCTTTACTTCCTTAATTTGGTCTTCAGTGTTTGTTCTCAAATCACTTAGTTGATTGGTTATGGTTTCTTTGGACTCCCATTCCTTTTGTTGGGTTCCATTCAGCATTCCCTTTGTGGTCTCCCTGACTTCCTTCAGCTCTTTGTTAATGGATTCCATGAATGCCTTTAGTGATCTTTGTGTATTCTCTATCTGGTCTCTTAATTCGTGAATTACTGTTTGATTAGTTTCCTCCCTTCTGTGGGATTCCTGCAGTTGTCTTTGAGTGTTCTCTGCCTGCTCACGCCATTCCTCCCTTTCTCTTTGAGTATTCTCAAGTTGTTCACGCAAATCCTGTATCAGTTTTTGAGAAGCTTCCTCACGCTTATGATATTCCTGTATAAACTTCTGGGATGCCTCCTCTCTCTCCCTATCACGCTCATACAGAGTCCTTTGTACATTGTCAAACTTCTCATTTATCATGTTTGCCATTAGTGTTTGTAGAGCTATTTGGGAACTCTCCTCTGGATTATTCTTTATCTGTTCTAATCCAAGATTATCAAGGTTGGGAATTGAGATACCCGAATTTGCCATTTTTCTTGTGTTTTTCCGGCTTACTCGGCCCATTTGAGATAAAGATTGCACCAGTTTTGTGCTAGAACACTATCTTAAGGCAACCATCAACCAAAGTTTGCATTTGTACCGTCAATAGTCTACAGATACAATCTAGTTCAACAGATACATCTATTCAACATCAAATGACTATATGTTAATGGTCTTCGAACCGCAGAAAAGAATTTGGAAAACCAGAAATTATTAGGATTAGGGAGAGATGTGGGTAAAAAATGGGAATAGATTGGTGTGGGGAGGCACAGGGAGAGTTAATTATGTCCCAATCACAGTGCAGGAAATGGGTTGGGTAGGATGCAAGTAGAGAGAGAGAGAAAAAGAAGAGACGGAAAGGGGAATAAATAGAGACCAGAAAAAGAATAGAAACGTAAAAATTAATGTTATTATAGAGGTTAAAAGACTGTCTATTTAGAGAGGAATGTGAATATGTTCAGAGAAGGGGAGGGACATAGAGGAGATGTGAAAATCTTTAAGGATGGGAAAGGGAGAAGAAAAGATCAGAAGTTCAGTAGAGCTAGATAAAAAACAAAAAGATAATTAAGAAAGAAAGAAAAAGAGAAAGAAGACAAGAAAAGAAAGGAAAACTCTCATTCACACATTCCTAAAATAAAAATTATAAGATGAGAAAAAAAAAAGTTACTGGAAAACAATTATTTTTTCAGAAGAGGCAAAAATTAAAGATTAATAAAAGTTTTAGAAGGGAAAAAATTTATATATATATATGTATATATATATATATTTATAAGGTAACAAAAAACAAAAAACAAGCAAAAAAAGAAAAAAAGAAGAAAAAGAAGAAAAAAAAAGAAAAAAAAGAAAAAAAAGTCTTTTGATTTTTTTTGGGGGGGGCGGGAGGAATGGGAAGAATCCTGTATCTCCCTTTTGTCTGCAACCAGTCTCTTGTTGGAGTCTCTGGTCAGCTTGAGGTCCTGTGGCTTGATTGGTATCTTAAGTCGGTTGGTTGGAAGAGGCAGAAAAATGCTCTGCTTTACCCAAGATTTTGAGATTCCCCTCCCAGGATAGTTTTCTGGGAGAGTGGTCTGCTTTGAGAGTCACAAAAGAGGGGGATGTGGTGATGAGGCTAGGTTCTGGGTAGAGTTGAGGCCTTTCAACAAACAGTAGCTTTTCCCTGGGGCTATTTTGTGATAAAGCTCACAGCGCCCAGCCTGGAGCCATTCTCAGGGTTTCTGTTTTTCAATTGATTGTGGTGGCTGCTAGAGGGAGAGGCAGCCTCTGGCTCTGGTTACCCAGTGAGGCAAGGCACTCCGATGGCTGGCGCCTGAGCTGGGTGACTTTTCCCTGGATGGAGCTGAGTCTGGCAGGTCACTTCGCCTTTAAGTTCTTGTGACCTGCTAAATGACTCATTTTATTCCAAGGCCTGAGCTGGAGCTAGCAGCTCCTCCGAGCTTTGTCGGTATCCAAGATGGAGATCACCGGTTCTGGGGGGGGAGGGGTGTCCTTCCCTCCTCTGCTCCCTGAGGAGTGAGGATGTCGGGCTCGTAATCACGCCGAGTCTTGGATCCTGGGTCGTCTCTGGTCTGCAAAGAGCAGGATGAAGATGTTCGCTCCTTGTCGGTTCTTGTTGGTGTTGAGTAGTATCCGCTCGTCCGCTGCGTCTGGCTCCTTCGTCCCCAACTCTCTGTGTCTCAGGTATGACTCCGCGGCGATGGTCGCCGCTGCGACCCCGCCACCAGAGCGGCAGCTGATGGGTTTCCTTGGCTTCCTCTCTCTTGTCTAACTCTCTGTCCTGTGATGGCACACTTGGTGTGATTCTCTGGCTTAGGACTGTTCACTGGAATTCTAAAACTACTTTCTATGGGAGAGCTTGTTCAGATTCCAGCTTCTCCTCCGCCATCTTCCCGGAACTTACTTTTAAGTGTGAATTTTATATGCTGTGACTTTGCCAAACTTTCTAATGAGCTCGAGTCATTTGGGAGTGGAGTCCATGGGAATTTGTAAATACAAGATCATGTCCTCTGCAAAGAGGGAGCTTTTTTACTTCATTTTATGGTATTTGGATCCCTTTATGTTTCCATCTTGTCTTAGTGCTGTTGTTGAGCATTCTGGTGCTAAATTGAAGAGAACTGGAGAGAGTGGACATCCTTGTCTGCTTCCTGAGTTAGACGGAATGGCTTTAAATTTTCATCATTGTGTAAAATGCTGGCTGTAGGTTTGTCTTTATTGTATTGAAGAATGTTCCATGGATTCCTATTTTTTTTCCAGAGCCTTCATCATAAAGGGGTGTTGGATCTTGTCATTGGCTTTTCTGCATCTATTGAAGTAACCATGTGGTACATATCCTTGCTCTTGTTGATGTGGTGAATTATAGCAATTGATTTGTGTATATTGAACTAATTAATTTGTGTATATTTGCATCCCTGAAATGCACCCAGTTTGATGTTGATGTATGATTTTTTTTGTATGAATTGCTGAATTTGATTGACCAAAATATTGTTGAGTAGTTTTAGTTCGATGTTTTTGAAAGTAATGGGTCCTTAAATACCTTTCTTTAATGAAACCAGGCCACATTTTGGGATTGAGGGTTACGATGGCTTCATACAAAGAGCATAGAAATCAAATTTTCCTTCAATTTCATTGAAGATTTCGAGGAGTACTGGTTTAATTCAGCTTTGAAGGCCTTGTAGAATTCCATTGAAAATCCAATCTGTCCTGTGTTTTTCTTAGATGGGTGGTCTGTTATTACTGTTTCTATTTAGATTCTTGATATGGATCCGTGAAGGTGGTTTAACTCACTTTGGTTTAGTTTTGGCATGTCGAAATTTGATAGGAAATAGTCCATTTCTATAGTCCATTTCTTCCAGGTACCAAAAATTATTAGCATAACTGTTTGAGATGTATTCCCTTATAATGTTCTGAATCCTGGTTCTTCCTGTGGTAATGTTTCCATTTTCCCCTCTGTTTACTTGGTGTGGTCTCTTTTTTTTCTGATAAGATTTGCTAAGACTGTCAATTCTTTAAATTTTTTCAAAGAAACAACCCTGTACTTTTTTTTCTTTCTATTTTTTTAAAAACTCTAAATAATTTAATTCTGATTTAATTTTAATGACTTCTTTGCATCTACATATTGGGTTTATCTTGCCACTCTTTTTCAGTTAGGTTCAGATGTATCCATTAATATTGGTTTCAGATATCTTCAATTGTTTCTGATGGAACTCAGAGCGGTAAACTTTCCTCTGAGTACTGCTTTTACTATGTGTCAGAGGAGCTGGGAATTTGTATGATCATTTTTGTTGAATATCATGAGTAATGGTAAATCTTTTTAACCTCTTCCATGACCCACTTGTGAGAGAGGAGTGTGTTGTTTAGCCTCCATGTGTTATCGGGTTTTCTTTGGTGGCTTTTAATATTGAGTTCTAATTTTATCCCTTTTTTGTCTAAGGGAATACAGGGTGTAATTTTTACCTCTTCTCAATTTTAAATTGTAGTCTATTTTATCTGACATTAGGATTGCAACTTCTGCCTGTTGATGTGGGCTCTGTGCTTTGTAAATTTTAATCCAGCCTCTCCCTTCCAAATATGTTTATCCTTATGAGGAATGTGAAACTTAATCTTGGAGGCAGCAGATAGAATGATCTTGATTTTTCAACGATCTAGACAGGCTATGTTGCTTAATTGGAAAGTTAAGTCCATTAATATTAAGAGTTAGGACTGAGAGATGTAAATGTACTCATTATCTTGCCCTGGTAATAGTAACCCCTCTGAACAATATTTTGACAACAACAGATAAAATAAAATAAAAATAAAAAAATAAAAAATGATAGATAAAGAGTCCTTTGAATTTGGTGGATGGGGGGCGGGGAATCTTGTATGTCGCCTGTGTCTGTAACCAGTCTGTTCATAGAGTCTCTAGTCTGCTTATTATGTTTGCTTTTCTGTTGCTTGATTGCTTCCTTAAGTCATTTTGTTTCATTAGGCAGAAAAATGCTCTGAATATTGAAGGAATTTATTGCTTTCCTCCCAGGATAGTTGAATGTCGGGGAGATTGGCTTGAGTATCTCAAATGAGTGAGATGCCTGTTTCCTCTAGCTTGTAGTTTATGTGAGAATGCATGTTTCTGGGTAGTTTTAAGACCTTTGACCAATGATAGCTTTTTCGTGAGGACCTAGCTCCTAAAAAATTCACAGAGCCCAGCCTGGAGCCCTTCTCAGTGTTTAGGTTTACTGAGTTTCAATTTTGTGTCTAAGATGCAATTCAGAAGGGCATAATCTGACTCTGGTTACCCAGTGAAACAGGTCACTTTTCATGGGATGGAGCTTCTCTGCCTGGGCAGGGTGACTTTCCCCTGGGTGGAACTGAGCCTGGCAGTTCAGGTCAGATACCTGTACCCTGCTAAATGGCTCTTTGTTTAAAGTTCTTCCAAAGCCTAGAGCTAGCTGCTCAGCCAGGCCTTTGTCAGTATCAGAAATGGAGAGCTCTGGTGGAGGGGAGGGGCAGACTTTCCACAGCTGCTCTCTGAGAATGAATGACATGTCTTGGTTCTACTTATACCATATTCTTGATTTCTGGGCCATCCCTGGTTTGTGATCCTTAGGATGAAGATTTCTGCTCCCTGTCACTTATGACTGATTGTGAGAAAGGTCTGTCACCTATGTCTCAGACTCTGTCTGTTATTGTGTTGGCCATGGCCACCACATCCACGACAACCTCTGGACCAACACCTACCAGCAAGTGCTCAGATGTGTCTCCTTGATGGATTTCCCTCTCTGGCCAAAATCTCTATACTGTGATGGCTCACTTAGTGCAATTCTCTAGCCCAGAAAATTTCTCTGGAACACTAAAACTGCTTTCTCATCGAGAGATTTTCCTCCAGATTCTCTTCTGTGGTCTTCCTCAGCTCTTCCAAAAGTAGGTGTTATTCTGTGGGGTAGGTATATACAATGGATCAAAAGACTCATGTGGTACTTTTGAAGCAATATGCTTGAACTGTTTTAAGAAAGAAAAGTACACTTCTGTCCTTATTTTGGGGTTCCTTTTAATTAATATTTACTGCTTGTCTCAAACATATAGTAGTTACTGCAAAAAAGGAAACCATGGGACCTATGTTTCTTTGGGCCTGGCTTACTTCACTTGATATAAATTTTCCCTGTCTTCCGATTTGCTAACAAAATTGCCAATACCATGCATTCTGATGGAGAAATCAAGCACTTTTGCCTCCGCCTTTGTTTCACCCTACCATCCCCTCCCTCCAACCTCCTCAACTACATTCCCAACTTCCCATCACCCCTCCTGAAATTGTAAAGTGTATTTTTATGGTCCCATGTACATCACTTTTGAACATTTCTGCTTATCCTGAACATACACTATTATTCTAACTAAGGGAAACAATGGACCTATGTTTCTTTGGGCCTGACTTGCTTCAATTAACATATTTTTTCTGAATCTTACCATTTACTAACAAATGGAGCAATATCATTCTTTCTGATGGAGGCATGGAATTCCATTTTACATATAATTACCATATTTCTTAATCCATTCGTCTACTGAGGGACTTCTGAGTTGGTCCCATATCTTAGCTATGGTAAACAATTGTGGTAGATTTACCATGGTCTTGTATATGATCATTCGTGTTAATGCACAAAAGTGGGATTGTTGGATCATAGAGTAGCTCTAAATGTAATCTTTTGAGGAATCTCTATACTGCTTTAGGATACAGGTTGACCCATTCAACAATTATATATACAAGAAGCTATGTTGAAAATCAGCTTGAAAACCTTAGCTATGAGTTCAGGAAAGGGCAGGAGGAGTTGGGATGATAGGGAAGGAAGGGATCATAGGGGAAAACAAAGGAGGCAGTAACAATGATCTGTAGGAACTGTACTTATTCATAAATTGTAACTCTTCTTGGATGGTCAAAACTCTTGTAGTTGATGTAGGTAAGCCTTAAAACGAAAAGAGAAATTAAATCAATTTAGGCCATTTTCACCTACTCAGATGGTTGATTTCGGTTTATTTGTAGATAACATCAAATGTAACGGGAAATAAGACAAGTGTTCTAAAAATAGGTCGCCATATGTTTCCTCTGAGGAAGACTGGGATAAAGGTACAAAGTTTGTTGATTTGGGGGCTGGGAAGGTGGCTCAGTGGTAGAGGGCTTACCTTGCATACATGAGGCTCTGAGTTCAATTCTTCAGCACCATATAAGCAGAAAACAAAAGCTGGAAGTGGTGCGATAGTTCAAATGGTAGAGCGCTATCCTTGAGCTGAAGAGCTGAGGTAGAGCGCCCAGGCCTATAGTTCAGGCCCCACTTACGGATTCCTCCCCACCCCCCAAAAAGCTTGTAGATTTTTCTTCATTTTCCATTATTGAATTACACCTTACCTTATGATATTGTATGATTTCTTCCTTTAGGAGTGAAATTAAAATCTATGTTCAACTTGCATTTTCTTGTCTGCTAATATCAATAACATATATGATCATATGCAGTCATAAATGATTCAAAACCTTGTCAAACATTTACATGATTTGTTTTTGCACCTGGATAAGAACTCATTCTTTTCCATGTTTATTATCCAGGTAAATTTTTCTCATAATGCTCTTAAGGCCGTTAAGCTTGTATATATGGTATAATGTTAGAGCCCATCTAATCTAGCACCTCAATCGAGTATGTATTTCTATCTTTGGCAGAATCCTTGGAAGATCTTAGCCCAAGTTTTCTTTGGGGCACAATCAAACCCTCTGGCGACAACAGGTAAAGAAAATGCCGTTTTTTATTGACACACTATTGTCTGTCGAAATTCAAAGTGAAGAAATAGGATAAATGAATAACTAACTATATACCCAAGTATTTTGCTCAGTACAAATAAAGTTTGTATTGCTCTTTGACTGGTGATCCTGTGATTTGTGGCAATTCAAGGATAATTTCACTAGATGCAAGAAAAAAATCACCCAACTTACATCATATCTGAATTACTTTATATGAATGTTCTTCTCATTCTCTTATAATCAATTTAAATCAGTAAAGCCATAGATAACCGTATTATGTTGGACCATTACTTTTTGTCCTTGTTTCCTGGCTTCAAGATTCACTCATCACATCAATTATGATAGTGTGAATGGCAGTATCTTCACCTGTTAATTGATCAATGTACGCACTGATTGGTGGGTTACCCTGTCTTCCTACTGAAATTGATTAATGAATATTTTAGGATTGACTAGAGGATTTAAATTTACTCCATGAATTAGTATAACATATTTGAGATTCTTGAGATGATTTACAATTTGCACTTTGCAAAGATACATTTTAATAAAATGGGTTCAGAGCTATTTTTTTCGCAATAATTTGTACATAGATTTCAAATTTCTCATTCCTGAACAAAGTTTGAATATATTGGATATGTTTTAGATTGGAAATTCAAAATTAGATGTGTAATTACAAAGGTTTTGCTCTCTTAGTACTTATGAGATGGTTTAAAGAATTGTATTGCTAGCATAAACGTCCTTCTAGATTCACAAAATAGATAGTACATTTTATTGTATGGAATGTGAAAACATTTTCTCTCTGATATCCTAAGGTGGAAAATACAAGAAAAATTGAACAGTAATGGTTTTGCTTGGAATGTTTCATAAGCATTTATTTCACTCGGAATCATGTAATTTTTCTTCCTGGCAAATATGTGACCTCATGCTTTTTATAAATGAGGTAATAAATTCAAATTGTATTGATATTGTCAAGTATTTTCTTCTATTCAGTACATAAAAAACAAGCTTATTCAACATTAGACGTAGGTGAATTTATGTGCGACTGTCATCAGAAGAGGGCCTCATATATTTTTCTCTCAAAAGGCAGGAAGCACACTAAGAACTTATATTCAAACGTCTGTTCTATGTCAAATGTATTACAATATTATGTGAAGCATGAATGGGCAGTTTATATAATGAAAATGTGCCGTGGAAATATAATGGGAATAGATAAATTCATGTTTGCATCTGGTGACAATTTTCTAATTCAGGAAGATTATGGAAATGACTTAAACTAATCATGTTTACAAACTGAACAGACCAACTTAGTAATTGAACAACAGTATACATTTATTCGTGTGGTTAGGGAGTTTGTCATCTGCTGTAATGCAGGGGAAAAAGATTATAATATGTGAAATTAATTTGGGGTAGAAAATCACATTGAGACCAACCAGGTGAAAATGTTGTTAATTCTCGCATCTCATGCATTTGACATATAAGGATCTAATTACAAATTAATAAAGAGAAGAATTTTTTTTCAGATTCATTTCTGGAAATCATCTCCTCAAAATCAAATACTATAAAGAATCTTATCCTAAAGGAAAACCATGGTTACTCATAGACCTGCAGTGTGCACGATTGTTGGGAACATACAAACTCAAAAATCATTTGCACATTTTAGATAACAAAAAAAAAGAAGAAGCCTGGTACAGGTCGCTGAAGAAACTTAGAACGATGAAATCTGAGAATCAGTTTTCAAAGTAGCCTAACAGGAATAGTTTTCCCACTCTCATCACAAATTAACCATCTCAAAAATGGATGTGGCACTGTAGATCAAGTGGTAGAACATTAGAGTGGTGAAGAAATCAGGGACTCTGCCCAAGCCCAAAGTTGAAGGCTAGCGACCAACAAGAAGATTAAGAAAAGACAGGAACGAAATGATATATTCATCAACAATGCTACATACTAACTGGTTTTTCCGAAATCTCTGATTGTTTCTTTCCACATAAGAGCCACTTAGATTTTATGAACTCCCTACACTTTCTATCATGTATTTTCTCTCCAAATTTCATACAAAAATGTTTGATGGGGCAGTGATATTTATTTATTTAATTAGTTATTAGAACACATAATATGACCCCATGGGATTACAAATTATATTCCCTTATGATAGTATTTCTTACTTATTTAATCATAGTTTTTCTGGCATCTATAAAGTACATCATAATAAGACCCTGAGAGAATCTGTGACAAAGTAGGAGGCCATGTTACTTGCTGATTATTCTTAAAGATTTATTCAAACCTAGTTTGTCATTATATATATTTGAGCTGATTTGTGTATGTGATCAGATATTTCTGTTGCCTGTCCATTTCTAGGTGCAAGTTTTATGTCTGTGTGTGTACAAACTGAAAAGGAGTACAGTTTTTCCTATTGTTTCTACACCCATACGTTTATACAGGACACATTTCTTTGATTTTTGGAATTTCTCCTGCCTTCTTTTCATTTAAACCTATTATGATAAAATTATTCACAGGTTATCAAGGATTTTTATGTGTCATTCTTGGTAATAAGTATTGAAATCTTGATTGGGCCGTTGGTATTCAAGGCTCTTACCTGGGCTTGATCCCAGTGATATATTCCCAATGTTGGTATCCTTCAGGCATAGAATTCTCAGAACCATATTTATTTGAGAAAGCAATGTTAAGGTAGAAATGTTATGCTTAGTCAATGGAAATTTTCTATGTTCATTTCAAAGTCCAATATTTCAGTATTCATACTGAGAGGTGACATGCATGTCGTTTTTAAAGGTCAATTATTTTTACAAACTGCTGAATATATTTACCTGATACCACTTCACAATGTGATTGTGACTTCACAATAGCATTTGTTTTGTCCACATATAAGAATGGAAAAGCTGTTTATATGTTTGAGCCACGGATTATTTCTTGTCATTGTACCTGTGGGTACTTGCATGGTATCCCTTCATATTTTACTTGCATTCCCTAAAACATGTATCCTTTGGTAGATTACATCTCATGAAACAATCACTCTTTGTGAATGCATATATTCACAATTATTGAAATGGAGATCAATTTATCATGTTGATTTACATTCATTGCAAAAACATTGTATAGTAAAAACACTATGGGTTTTGTTTTCTATACAATCACATGAATTATTTCTTCCTTTTTTCCTGGATGCATGATACATCCATGAATATTTAAAAAGAGAACCATTTCAGAAACTGTGCGAAGACCTGGGTGAGCCTGAATTGGTGGTCTTAGAAAAATTTTGATGAACTGGACAATAATCACTCAAGTAATACAATAATTAGCATCACACTTCAAATGTTCAATGAAGTTTGAATGTTCTGAGACAGCGTGTCCATGTGTAATTTGTGAGGTTTGTTTACAATGATCAAATTTCTGTAGAAATGGAAGTGGAAGCAACCATGAAAATTTTTTAAAATAACTGGGGATTTGCTCTCACTAATTTTTGAGTATTTCTCCAACTACTAGTGAAGTTATTGTTCATATGGAGAATACAGGAATATATATTCAAGTATTTTCCATTGAATGTAAAATAATATTTTTCTTTATTTCTTTGCAGGAGTCATTATATGAGTAAACCATGAGTTCAAACCATTTCTCATTGTACCATCTTCATCTTACATTTATTACTATATTCTGATGCTCACTCTACCAAATGAATTAATTTTGATTTCTACTACCTAGTCACTCCCTATAGCCCCTTACCTTGAATCCAGAAGTAAACCCTGGTGTTTATGTCCTATTTGGAATTCACTATGTCCCTCTCCCCATAGACATGGTAAGGATCGAATATCGAAACTTCAATAATCAAATAGAAATCTAATTTGTTTCCCAATTGAGAATAAATCATACTTCATTTTTCACTGTCGTTGTTTGCCTGTGAAAATCATCTTCCATTTCATACATTGTTATACTTGCAGAGCCTAATACATAACAAAACTGTAATGACATTAGACCGCTTACAAAAATCTTACACCAATTATATATTCCAGACAGAATGGTCATTAAAATTTCAATGGGATTTTTCAACCAACATTCTGAAGTATATTACTTACTATACAATCTTCTCGTCCATCTCAATGATTTCCACATGAAAACTCATCTAAAAAGGATTCTGGGAGTTCCTCCTGAAAGCTGTCGCAGAAAAAACAGATTCATGGATGTGTACACAAACTACTACTCAAACCATATTCTTTTGAGGGGCCAAATTGCAACTTGTGAAGATGCCATGATTTTGTGCTAGAAGTGTGACATTTTGAGTGCGAGAGTGTGTGCATATTTTGGCAATTTCCCAATGTATTTCCTAAGTGTTCCAAGAAGAGTGGACTGTATCTCTCGAGTGTAACACAATATTATGGAAACATATTTGATGGCTATCTTCATATTCAACTTGTGTGGGATTTGCTCCACATATATAAGGCCCTACATATTTGTACTGGACTTGGCAGTGTGGTCCAAAAGCTTTCTGATGCAAACTGGAATAGTTTTTGAAACATACTTTAGGAAAACTTATTGGTAGGACTCCTGTGAAATAAATAGAGTTGAATCTTTTGGGTACAGATTCAGAAGTTAAAGATGTGTGAATGTTTCTCATATTAATCATGCTGTTGAAAAGGGAGCATTTCTGATTTTGGCCATCATTTGCAACTAGTGTATAATTTTAAAGGTTTCTTGGTTTTCCTTCAGATATTGTGAGCAGGAATGCATTAAACACTAAATTGTGAAGGATAGTTTGGAACGTGTATACTCATGGAAACCTGGGCCTTTTCTAGTCTGGTAGGGATATGAAGAGGACAGGGTTATCTACACATGTCTGTGTATAGACTGCAACCCAATCTACATACGTATCCATTTGTAAACATATGACAACTAAAATCAATATATGTACCAATACGCTACTTTTTCATTAAACTTATTGTCAATGTGATGTACAGAGGGATTATAATAATGAAGGTAAGGCAGTGAATATTTTTCTTGTGATATGATATCCTATTCCTCATTTTTCTTACCATTTATTCAGCTTAAAATCGCTCTTGGATGTAACTGATGTAAAGGTAATTTTCTACATGTTTCCTTGTAAAGAATTTTATGGCAGTGAGTCCCCCATTGTCCTCTACGAAAAAGTTTTGATTCCTCTTCTTTGCCCTATTCAAATTAAAGTTTCTACAATCCACCGGTTACCAATCTCAAACATAGTGACAAGGAATGAGAAATCCTGTGAAAACTAAAGGAAATAAAGCAAGAAAAAGAAATAGTGGGTTTTTTAAAAAAAAAAAAAACACCATCAAAGATAAAACTTATGTTTCTTGACGTTCGTTTTGCTCACCATGAACTTCTTGTTCCTATATATCTAGCAATTAAACATTTGCATTCCTATTCCAGGATGAAATTGGATATACACCAATTAAGACAAAAAGAAAAAGTAGGGCACCTATGTTTTAAAAGTCACTGTTAAAGAAAAAAAATATGACTTATTGGGTAAGTTTAAATAGAAGCAGGACAGACCCATTGAAAGGAAATAGCAATATTCAATAAATAGTCTTGTAATGCTCGTTAAATGCCTATATCAACGTTAGATTATACACCACCCTGTGTCATAACACTTTCCAAAGGAAACAGACCTCTAGGTTAAAGAAAATACTCAGAATGGAAACAATAGAGAAATACGAGGTCTCTTAGAACAGGTTGAAACTTTCCATTACAGATGCACAAATGCATCAAGCCAAAAAAAGGTTAGACAAAGTCTATAAATTGAACCTGGCAGCTTCTTTATACCAAAGGACATAGCTATGTAGGAAAAAAGGAAGCTAAAAATACTGGGAGAAAAAGTTCACTAGCTAAGAAAGAGAAAAGTGTCTTAGCGCTGAAATATAATCAACATTCAACAATATTCAGCCCCAAAGAATCCTGAACTATAAGCCCGCTCTATGAAAGAAGTATATTTAAAGAGAGACTTCAATGATGGCTAATTGAGAATGGCCTAAGGACATATGAAGAAACGCTCAAAAACAATGACAAAAAAAAAAAAAAAGACCAATCAATTCAACATTGAAATTCCACCACATTCCATTAGAATGGCAAAGTTATGTTCATTGCAGAGGGAAAATCAGGAACCACTCCAGATGCCTGAATGTAGATGAATGGATCAGTAAATGTGGGGTATAAAAACCTCAGAATTCTACTTTCCATTAGAAAGAATGGCACAGTTCCCTTTGTAAGGAAATGCAAATATTGTAAAAAAACAAACAAACATGAATTAAAGTGTGCCAGACCCAAAGAACATAGACTCCATAGATTCTCTTATTTGTAAAAACTTGTATATGCCCATTTTAGTCCTAGAATAGGATCACAATAGCTTAATAGTAATATACATACGACCATAGAATATTAGGTTAAACAAAACAAGCTGTGAAATACGAAAGCAGTTGGTTTCACTTTCTTGATTTTTTAAAATGTGCTATGTGAATCTATTTCTCTTTACTTGCCTTTTTCCTTTAGTTATGTTTTTTTTTAATATTATTTTATTTTATTTGAGAACATACTGTACAGAGGGGCTACAATTACATGGGCAGGATAATGCATATATTTCTTACCAAGCATTGCACCCTCCTCCTTTGTTAACCCTTCACCTCCCTTCCCAGCCTCCCCCCTCCCCCCATCCAATTATACCACCCTTTCACCCCCCCCACCGACATTGTAAAGCTGGTTTTGACATGACATTTAGTACTTCTCATTGTTGCAACAGGTCCACCTGAGTCCTTAAACGACATGTTTGCCCCCATCTCCTCCACATGTTATACTGACATCAAATATAGTGAAAGCAGTGATTACACTGTGGAGGAGCGACATACAAAGCAACAGAGAAATAATCTTATAAATGTGTTAGAAACATATGCATGAAAGAAACGAAAACATTAAAATACATATTTAAGGGTTCATTTTCCTAACATCACATTATCTGACCTTTTCTGCTTGACTCATACCTATACTAGATATTGCAAATAAGGGAAACCATGGGACCTATGCTTCTTTGGGCCTGGCTTACTTCACTTAATATAATTTTTTCCAAGCCTTTCCATTTCCTAACAAATGGGGAAATGTCATTCTTTCTGATGGAGGCATAGAATTCCATTGTGTATATATACCACATTTTCTTGATCCATTCATCTACTGTGGGGCATCTGGGTTGGTTCCATATCTTAGCTATGGTAAATAATGCTGCAAAAAACATAGTTGTGCTGGCAGCTTTAGTGTGGTCTTGTTTGTAAACATTTGGGTAAATGCCCAAAAGTGGGATTGCTGGATCATAGGGTAGATCTATGTGCAGTCTTTTGAGGGACCTCCATACTGCTTTCTAAAGTGGTTGAACAAGTTTACATTCCCACCAACAATGAAGTAAGGTTCCTTTCTGTCCACATCCCCTCCAGCATCTGTTGTTGTTAGAGTTCTTGATTTTTGCTGTTCTAACTGGAGTGAGGTGATATCTCAATGTTGTTTTGATTTGCATTTCTTTCATGGCTAGGGATGTTGAACATTTCTTCATGTGTCTATTGGCCATCCTTCTTTCTTCTTCAGAGAAGCTTCTCTTTAAGTCTTTCGCCCACTTATTTATTGGGCAGTTGTTTCTTTGAGGATTTGTTGTTGGGTGGTTTAATTTTTTGAGTTCCAATATATTTTAGATATGAGACCCTTGTCCGTTGTATGGCTAGTAAAGATCTTCTCCCAATCGGTGGGCTTTCTATTGATCTTGCCAGCTATGTCATTTGCCCTGCAGAAGCTCTGCAATCTTATGCAATCCCATTTGTCCAACCTTTCTTTGATTTGTTGTGCTTCCAGGTCTCTATTCAGAAAATTTCGACCTGAGCCAAGGAGACCTAGGGTTTCTCGTATTCCATCCTGTAATGTTTTCAGAATGTCTGCTTTGAGTTAAAGGTCTTTGATCCATTTGGAGTTGATTCTGGTGCAGGTGATATATAAGGATCTAGCTTTAGTTTTGTACAAGTAGTTAACCAATTTTGCCAGCACCATTTACTGAAGAGGCTGTCTTTCTTCCAATCTATTGTTTTAGCTTCGTTATCGAGGATTAGATGGCTATAGGTCTGTAGGTTCATTTCTGGGTTTTCAATTCTATTCCATTGGTCCTGAGGTCTGTTCTTATGCCAATACCAAGCTGTTTTGATTACTATGGCTTTATAGTAGAGTTTGAAATTTGGTATTGATATTCCTCCAGCAGTGTTCTTTCCGTTGAGGAGCGTTTTTGCTATTCGTGGTCTTTTATTGTTCCATATGAATTTTTGGATTGCCTCCTCTATTTCCTTGAAGAATGGGGGTGGAATTTTGATAGGTATGGCGTTGAATTTGTAGATAGCCTTGGGAAGTATTGCCATTATCACGATGTTAATCTGGCCAATCCAGGAGCATGGGAGGTTTTGCCATTTTTTAAGTTCTGTGTTGATTTCCTTTTTCAAGATTTTAAAGTTTTCATCATAGAGGTCCTTCACTTCTTTGGTTAAGTTAATTCCTAGGTATTTTATTTTTTGTGGGGCTATTACAAATGGAGTTGCTTTCCTCATTTCAGCCACGCTTTTCTCATGGTTGGCATATAGAAAAGCCATTGATTTTTGGGGGTAAATTTTATAACCTGCTACTTTGCCAAAGTTTTGAATCAGCTTGAGTAATTTGGGAGTGGAATCTATGGGATTCTTTAAATAGAAGATCATGTCATCTGCAAAGAGGGAGAGTTTTATTTCTTCTTTCCCTTTTTTGATCCCCTTTATGTCTGCATCTTGTCTTATTGCTGTAGCTAGGCATTCTAATACTAGATTGAAGAGAAGTGGAGAGAGTGGGCATCCTTGTCTTGTTCCTGAGTTAAGAGGAAATGGCTTTAGTTTTTCACCATTGAGTATAATGCTGGCTGTAGGTTTGTCATATACAGCCTTTATTGTATTGAGGAATGTTCCATGGATTCCTAATTTTTCCAGAACCTTCATCATAAAGGGGTGTTGGATCTTGTCAAATGCTTTTTCTGCATCTATTGAGATAACCCTGTGGTTCTTATTCTTGCTCCTGTTTATGTGATGAATAATATTAATTGATTTGCGTATATTGAACCAGCTTTGCATCCCTGAAATGAATCCTGTTTGATCATGGTGTGTGATTTTTTGGATGAACTGTTGAAGTCGATTGGCCAAAATTTTGTTGAGAAGTTTTGCATCAATGTTCATCAAAGAATTGTGTCTATAGTTCTCTTTCTTTGATGAGTCCCTGCCTGGTTTTGGGATGAGGGTTATGATGGCTTCATAGAATGTGTTCGGTAGTGAGCTTTCTCTTTCAATTTCATTGAAGAGTTGGAGGAGTATTGGTGTGAGCTCTGCTTTGAAGGCCTTGTAAAATTCCGCTGTAAAACCATCTGGTCCTGGACTTTTCTTAGCTGGGAGGTCTCTTATTGCTGTTTCTATTTCAATGCTTGATATGGGCCTGTTAAGCTGGTTTAACTCATCTTGGTTTAGTTTTGGCATATCAATATTTGCTAGGAAAAGGTCCATTTCTGTCAAGTTGTCAAATTTATTAGCATAAAGTTTTGAGAAGTATTCCTTTATAATGTTCTGAATCTTGGTTGTTTTCGTGGTGATGTTTCCATTCTCATCTCTGAGTTTATTAATTTGGGTGTGTTCTCTCCTTTTTCTGATGAGGTTTGCTAAGAGTCTGTCAATTTTGTTAAGTTTTCCGAAGAACCAACTCTTTGTTTTGTTGATTCTTTCTATAGTTTTTTTGGATTCTAATTCATTTAATTCTGATTTAATTTTGATTATTTCTTTCCTTCTACTAGATTGGGGTTTATCTTGCTGCTCTTTTTCAAGGAGGTTTAGATGTGTCATTAAATTGCTAGTTTCCAATCTCTCCAATTTGTTGATGTAGGAGCTGAGAGCTATAAACTTTCCTCTGAGTACTGCCTTTGCTGTGTCCCAGAGGAGCTGGTAATTTGTGTGTTCATTTTTGTTGAATAGCACGAACATTTGAATTTCCTTTCTAATCTCTTCCATGACCCACTCATGATTCAGCAGTGTGTTGTTCAACCTCCATGTGATACCAGACTTTCTTTGGTGGCTTTTGGTGTTGAGTTCTAATTTTATTCCCTTGTGGTCAGAGAGAATGCAAGGTATAACTTCAATTTTTCTGGATTTAGACTAGTTTGCTTTGTGGCCTAAAATGTGGTCTATTTTAGAAAACGTTCCATGTGCTGATGAGAAGAGCGTGCATTCTGATGCTGCTGGGTGAAATGTTAGGTAAATGTCTGTTAAGTCTAGTTGATCTATGCAGCTATTTAGATCTGCGGTTTCTCTGTTGAGTTTTTGTCGAGTTGATCTATCTAGTGGGGAGAGTGGTGTGTTAAAATCCCCAACAATTAATGTCTTTGGATCTATATGGGATTTGAGGGAAAGTAGTGTTTCTTTGATAAATTTGGGTGCTCCATTGTTTGGCGAATAGATATTTAGAATTGTAATATCCTCCTGAAGGAGAGATCCTTTAATTAGTATGTAGCCACCTTCTTTATCTCTTCTCACGAATTTTAATTTGAAGTCTATTTTATCTGATATTAGGATTGCAACTAACGCCTGTTTATGAGAGCCGTTTGCTTGGTAGATTTTGTTCCAGCCTTTAACCTTGAAAATATGTTTGTTTTTACGGGCAAGATATGACTCCTGCAGGCAGCACATAGAAGGGTCTTGTTTTTTAATAGAATTAGACAGTCTATGTCGCTTAATTGGAGAGTTCAGTCCGTTAACTTTAAGAGATAGGACTGAAAGGTATTTGGGAGTTCCTGCCATGTTATCCACCTTCTTGGGGGCTGTGAAAGCTGGGTTCTTCCTAAGGTTCTTGGATTCTCAGTTTGGGTGCAGTTTCTTGGCCTTTGTTGCGTTCTTGTTGGTTTTTTGTGTAGGACATCTTTAAGAATCTTATGTGGAGGTTCCTCAAAAGACTTCACATAGATCTCCCCTATGATCCAGCAATCCCACTTTTGGGCATTTACCCAAATGTTTACAAACAAGACCACACTAAAACTACCAGCCCAACTATGTTTATTGCAGCATTATTTACCATAGGTAAGACATGGAACCAACCCAGATGCCCCTCAGTAGATGAATGGATCAAGAAAATGTGGTATATATGCACAATGGAATTCTATGCCTCCATCAGAATGAATGACATTTCCCCAATTGTTAGGAAATGGAAAGGTTTGGAAAAAATTATATTAAGTGAAGTAAGCCAGGCCCCCAGAAGCATAGGTCCCATGGTTTCCCTTATTTGCAATATCTAGTATAGGTGTGAGTCAAGCGGAAAAGGTCAGATAATGTGATGTTAGGAAAATGAACCCTTAAATATGTATTTTAATGTTTTCGTTTCTTTCCTGCATGTGTTTCTAACGCATTTATAAGATTATTTCTTTGTTTCTTTGTATGTCCCTCCCCCACAGTGTAACCCCCGCTTTCACTATATTTGATGTCAGTATAACATGTGGAGGAGATGGGGACAAACAAGTCGTTTAAGGATTCAGGTCTACCTGTTGCAACAATGAGAAGTACAAAATGTCATGTCAAAACCAGCTTTACAATGTCGTTGTCGGGGGGGAGGGGGGTATAATTCGGTGGGGGGAGGGGGGTAAATTTGGGTGGGGGGAGGGGGGAGGTGGGGAAGGGAAGTGAAGTGTAAACAAAGGAGGAGGCTGCAATGCTTGGTAAGAAATGTATGCATTATCTTGCCCATGTAATTGTAGCCCCTCTGTACAGTATGTTCCCAAATAAAATAAAATACAATTAAAAAAAAAAAGAATCTTTTGTAGGACTGGTTTGGTGGAGATGTATTGTTTCAATTTTTCTTTGCTATGGAAGGTTTTTATTTGGCCTTCAGTTATGAAGGAGAGTTTAGACATGTACAGTATTCTTGGTTGATAGTTGTTTGTTTTTAGGGCATGGCATACATCATTCCAGGCTCTTCTTGCTTTGATTGTCTCTGCTGAGAAATCTGAGGTAATTCTAATTGGTTTCCCTTTATAGGTGATTAACCTTTTCTCCTTGACAGCTTTAAGGATCTTTTCCTTGGTCTGGGTTGATCCTGTGTTTATTATAATGTGACATTGGGATGTCCTATTCTGGTCTGGTCTTTGTGGGGTTCTAAAAGCTTCTTGTATCTGAATAGGCCTATCTTTTTGTATGTTTGGGAAGTTCTCTGCTAGGATCCTGTTAAACTAATTTATTAGACCATTAACTTCGGTTTCTAGGTGCTCCTCTACACCCATTATCCTTAGATTGGGCCTTCTGATGGTGTCTTCCAGGTGTTGGATAGACCTATCATATTTCTTGGACTTGTCTTGGATGTTTGTATGTTCTTTCTCTATAATATCTAGGCTGTCTTCAATCCCTGAGATTCGATCTTCTGCATGGTCTAACCTGCTGTCAAGACTCTCTACTTTGTTTTTTATCTCTTTTCCTTCTAATTGGTCAGCTTTGATGGCTTCAAGTACTTTGTTGAAGCTCTGTTTTAGGTCTTGTATGAATTTCTTTACTTCCTTAATTTGGTCTTCAGTGTTTGTTCTCAAATCACTTAGTTGATTGGTTATGGTTTCTTTGGACTCCCATTCCTTTTGTTGGGTTCCATTCAGCATTCCCTTTGTGGTCTCCCTGACTTCCTTCAGCTCTTTGTTAATGGATTCCATGAATGCCTTTAGTGATCTTTGTGTATTCTCTATCTGGTCTCTTAATTCGTGAATTACTGTTTGATTAGTTTCCTCCCTTCTGTGGGATTCCTGCAGTTGTCTTTGAGTGTTCTCTGCCTGCTCACGCCATTCCTCCCTTTCTCTTTGAGTATTCTCAAGTTGTTCACGCAAATCCTGTATCAGTTTTTGAGAAGCTTCCTCACGCTTATGATATTCCTGTATAAACTTCTGGGATGCCTCCTCTCTCTCCCTATCACGCTCATACAGAATCCTTTGTACATTGTCAAACTTCTCATTTATCATGTTTGCCATTAGTGTTTGTAGAGCTATTTGGGAACTCTCCTCTGGATTATTCTTTATCTGTTCTAATCCAAGATTATCAAGGTTGGGAATTGAGATACCCGAATTTGCCATTTTTCTTGTGTTTTTCCGGCTTACTCGGCCCATTTGAGATAAAGATTGCACCAGTTTTGTGCTAGAACACTATCTTAAGGCAACCATCAACCAAAGTTTGCATTTGTACCGTCAATAGTCTACAGATACAATCTAGTTCAACAGATACATCTATTCAACATCAAATGACTATATGTTAATGGTCTTCGAACCGCAGAAAAGAATTTGGAAAACCAGAAATTATTAGGATTAGGGAGAGATGTGGGTAAAAAATGGGAATAGATTGGTGTGGGGAGGCACAGGGAGAGTTAATTATGTCCCAATCACAGTGCAGGAAATGGGTTGGGTAGGATGCAAGTAGAGAGAGAGAGAAAAAGAAGAGACGGAAAGGGGAATAAATAGAGACCAGAAAAAGAATAGAAACGTAAAAATTAATGTTATTATAGAGGTTAAAAGACTGTCTATTTAGAGAGGAATGTGAATATGTTCAGAGAAGGGGAGGGACATAGAGGAGATGTGAAAATCTTTAAGGATGGGAAAGGGAGAAGAAAAGATCAGAAGTTCAGTAGAGCTAGATAAAAAACAAAAAGATAATTAAGAAAGAAAGAAAAAGAGAAAGAAGACAAGAAAAGAAAGGAAAACTCTCATTCACACATTCCTAAAATAAAAATTATAAGATGAGAAAAAAAAAAGTTACTGGAAAACAATTATTTTTTCAGAAGAGGCAAAAATTAAAGATTAATAAAAGTTTTAGAAGGGAAAAAATTTATATATATATATGTATATATATATATATTTATAAGGTAACAAAAAACAAAAAACAAGCAAAAAAAGAAAAAAAGAAGAAAAAGAAGAAAAAAAAAGAAAAAAAAGAAAAAAAAGTCTTTTGATTTTTTTGGGGGGGGGCGGGAGGAATGGGAAGAATCCTGTATCTCCCTTTTGTCTGCAACCAGTCTCTTGTTGGAGTCTCTGGTCAGCTTGAGGTCCTGTGGCTTGATTGGTATCTTAAGTCGGTTGGTTGGAAGAGGCAGAAAAATGCTCTGCTTTACCCAAGATTTTGAGATTCCCCTCCCAGGATAGTTTTCTGGGAGAGTGGTCTGCTTTGAGAGTCACAAAAGAGGGGGATGTGGTGATGAGGCTAGGTTCTGGGTAGAGTTGAGGCCTTTCAACAAACAGTAGCTTTTCCCTGGGGCTATTTTGTGATAAAGCTCACAGCGCCCAGCCTGGAGCCATTCTCAGGGTTTCTGTTTTTCAATTGATTGTGGTGGCTGCTAGAGGGAGAGGCAGCCTCTGGCTCTGGTTACCCAGTGAGGCAAGGCACTCCGATGGCTGGCGCCTGAGCTGGGTGACTTTTCCCTGGATGGAGCTGAGTCTGGCAGGTCACTTCGCCTTTAAGTTCTTGTGACCTGCTAAATGACTCATTTTATTCCAAGGCCTGAGCTGGAGCTAGCAGCTCCTCCGAGCTTTGTCGGTATCCAAGATGGAGATCACCGGTTCTGGGGGGGGAGGGGTGTCCTTCCCTCCTCTGCTCCCTGAGGAGTGAGGATGTCGGGCTCGTAATCACGCCGAGTCTTGGATCCTGGGTCGTCTCTGGTCTGCAAAGAGCAGGATGAAGATGTTCGCTCCTTGTCGGTTCTTGTTGGTGTTGAGTAGTATCCGCTCGTCCGCTGCGTCTGGCTCCTTCGTCCCCAACTCTCTGTGTCTCAGGTATGACTCCGCGGCGATGGTCGCCGCTGCGACCCCGCCACCAGAGCGGCAGCTGATGGGTTTCCTTGGCTTCCTCTCTCTTGTCTAACTCTCTGTCCTGTGATGGCACACTTGGTGTGATTCTCTGGCTTAGGACTGTTCACTGGAATTCTAAAACTACTTTCTATGGGAGAGCTTGTTCAGATTCCAGCTTCTCCTCCGCCATCTTCCCGGAACTTACTTTTAAGTGTGAATTTTATATGCTGTGACTTTGCCAAACTTTCTAATGAGCTCGAGTCATTTGGGAGTGGAGTCCATGGGAATTTGTAAATACAAGATCATGTCCTCTGCAAAGAGGGAGCTTTTTTACTTCATTTTATGGTATTTGGATCCCTTTATGTTTCCATCTTGTCTTAGTGCTGTTGTTGAGCATTCTGGTGCTAAATTGAAGAGAACTGGAGAGAGTGGACATCCTTGTCTGCTTCCTGAGTTAGACGGAATGGCTTTAAATTTTCATCATTGTGTAAAATGCTGGCTGTAGGTTTGTCTTTATTGTATTGAAGAATGTTCCATGGATTCCTATTTTTTTTCCAGAGCCTTCATCATAAAGGGGTGTTGGATCTTGTCATTGGCTTTTCTGCATCTATTGAAGTAACCATGTGGTACATATCCTTGCTCTTGTTGATGTGGTGAATTATAGCAATTGATTTGTGTATATTGAACTAATTAATTTGTGTATATTTGCATCCCTGAAATGCACCCAGTTTGATGTTGATGTATGATTTTTTTTGTATGAATTGCTGAATTTGATTGACCAAAATATTGTTGAGTAGTTTTAGTTCGATGTTTTTGAAAGTAATGGGTCCTTAAATACCTTTCTTTAATGAAACCAGGCCACATTTTGGGATTGAGGGTTACGATGGCTTCATACAAAGAGCATAGAAATCAAATTTTCCTTCAATTTCATTGAAGATTTCGAGGAGTACTGGTTTAATTCAGCTTTGAAGGCCTTGTAGAATTCCATTGAAAATCCAATCTGTCCTGTGTTTTTCTTAGATGGGTGGTCTGTTATTACTGTTTCTATTTAGATTCTTGATATGGATCCGTGAAGGTGGTTTAACTCACTTTGGTTTAGTTTTGGCATGTCGAAATTTGATAGGAAATAGTCCATTTCTATAGTCCATTTCTTCCAGGTACCAAAAATTATTAGCATAACTGTTTGAGATGTATTCCCTTATAATGTTCTGAATCCTGGTTCTTCCTGTGGTAATGTTTCCATTTTCCCCTCTGTTTACTTGGTGTGGTCTCTTTTTTTTCTGATAAGATTTGCTAAGACTGTCAATTCTTTAAATTTTTTCAAAGAAACAACCCTGTACTTTTTTTTCTTTCTATTTTTTTAAAAACTCTAAATAATTTAATTCTGATTTAATTTTAATGACTTCTTTGCATCTACATATTGGGTTTATCTTGCCACTCTTTTTCAGTTAGGTTCAGATGTATCCATTAATATTGGTTTCAGATATCTTCAATTGTTTCTGATGGAACTCAGAGCGGTAAACTTTCCTCTGAGTACTGCTTTTACTGTGTGTCAGAGGAGCTGGGAATTTGTATGATCATTTTTGTTGAATATCATGAGTAATGGTAAATCTTTTTAACCTCTTCCATGACCCACTTGTGAGAGAGGAGTGTGTTGTTTAGCCTCCATGTGTTATCGGGTTTTCTTTGGTGGCTTTTAATATTGAGTTCTAATTTTATCCCTTTTTTGTCTAAGGGAATACAGGGTGTAATTTTTACCTCTTCTCAATTTTAAATTGTAGTCTATTTTATCTGACATTAGGATTGCAACTTCTGCCTGTTGATGTGGGCTCTGTGCTTTGTAAATTTTAATCCAGCCTCTCCCTTCCAAATATGTTTATCCTTATGAGGAATGTGAAACTTAATCTTGGAGGCAGCAGATAGAATGATAGAATGATCTTGATTTTTCAACGATCTAGACAGGCTATGTTGCTTAATTGGAAAGTTAAGTCCATTAATATTAAGAGTTAGGACTGAGAGATGTAAATGTACTCATTATCTTGCCCTGGTAATAGTAACCCCTCTGAACAATATTTTGACAACAACAGATAAAATAAAATAAAAATAAAAAAATAAAAAATGATAGATAAAGAGTCCTTTGAATTTGGTGGATGGGGGGCGGGGAATCTTGTATGTCGCCTGTGTCTGTAACCAGTCTGTTCATAGAGTCTCTAGTCTGCTTATTATGTTTGCTTTTCTGTTGCTTGATTGCTTCCTTAAGTCATTTTGTTTCATTAGGCAGAAAAATGCTCTGAATATTGAAGGAATTTATTGCTTTCCTCCCAGGATAGTTGAATGTCGGGGAGATTGGCTTGAGTATCTCAAATGAGTGAGATGCCTGTTTCCTCTAGCTTGTAGTTTATGTGAGAATGCATGTTTCTGGGTAGTTTTAAGACCTTTGACCAATGATAGCTTTTTCGTGAGGACCTAGCTCCTAAAAAATTCACAGAGCCCAGCCTGGAGCCCTTCTCAGTGTTTAGGTTTACTGAGTTTCAATTTTGTGTCTAAGATGCAATTCAGAAGGGCATAATCTGACTCTGGTTACCCAGTGAAACAGGTCACTTTTCATGGGATGGAGCTTCTCTGCCTGGGCAGGGTGACTTTCCCCTGGGTGGAACTGAGCCTGGCAGTTCAGGTCAGGTACCTGTACCCTGCTAAATGGCTCTTTGTTTAAAGTTCTTCCAAAGCCTAGAGCTAGCTGCTCAGCCAGGCCTTTGTCAGTATCAGAAATGGAGAGCTCTGGTGGAGGGGAGGGGCAGACTTTCCACAGCTGCTCTCTGAGAATGAATGACATGTCTTGGTTCTACTTATACCATATTCTTGATTTCTGGGCCATCCCTGGTTTGTGATCCTTAGGATGAAGATTTCTGCTCCCTGTCACTTATGACTGATTGTGAGAAAGGTCTGTCACCTATGTCTCAGACTCTGTCTGTTATTGTGTTGGCCATGGCCACCACATCCACGACAACCTCTGGACCAACACCTACCAGCAAGTGCTCAGATGTGTCTCCTTGATGGATTTCCCTCTCTGGCCAAAATCTCTATACTGTGATGGCTCACTTAGTGCAATTCTCTAGCCCAGAAAATTTCTCTGGAACACTAAAACTGCTTTCTCATCGAGAGATTTTCCTCCAGATTCTCTTCTGTGGTCTTCCTCAGCTCTTCCAAAAGTAGGTGTTATTCTGTGGGGTAGGTATATACAATGGATCAAAAGACTCATGTGGTACTTTTGAAGCAATATGCTTGAACTGTTTTAAGAAAGAAAAGTACACTTCTGTCCTTATTTTGGGGTTCCTTTTAATTAATATTTACTGCTTGTCTCAAACATATAGTAGTTACTGCAAAAAAGGAAACCATGGGACCTATGTTTCTTTGGGCCTGGCTTACTTCACTTGATATAAATTTTCCCTGTCTTCCGATTTGTTAACAAAATTGCCAATACCATGCATTCTGATGGAGAAATCAAGCACTTTTGCCTCCGCCTTTGTTTCACCCTACCATCCCCTCCCTCCAACCTCCTCAACTACATTCCCAACTTCCCATCACCCCTCCTGAAATTGTAAAGTGTATTTTTATGGTCCCATGTACATCACTTTTGAACATTTCTGCTTATCCTGAACATACACTATTATTCTAACTAAGGGAAACAATGGACCTATGTTTCTTTGGGCCTGACTTGCTTCAATTAACATATTTTTTCTGAATCTTACCATTTACTAACAAATGGAGCAATATCATTCTTTCTGATGGAGGCATGGAATTCCATTTTACATATAATTACCATATTTCTTAATCCATTCGTCTACTGAGGGACTTCTGAGTTGGTCCCATATCTTAGCTATGGTAAACAATTGTGGTAGATTTACCATGGTCTTGTATATGATCATTCGTGTTAATGCACAAAAGTGGGATTGTTGGATCATAGAGTAGCTCTAAATGTAATCTTTTGAGGAATCTCTATACTGCTTTAGGATACAGGTTGACCCATTCAACAATTATATATACAAGAAGCTATGTTGAAAATCAGCTTGAAAACCTTAGCTATGAGTTCAGGAAAGGGCAGGAGGAGTTGGGATGATAGGGAAGGAAGGGATCATAGGGGAAAACAAAGGAGGCAGTAACAATGATCTGTAGGAACTGTACTTATTCATAAATTGTAACTCTTCTTGGATGGTCAAAACTCTTGTAGTTGATGTAGGTAAGCCTTAAAACGAAAAGAGAAATTAAATCAATTTAGGCCATTTTCACCTACTCAGATGGTTGATTTCGGTTTATTTGTAGATAACATCAAATGTAACGGGAAATAAGACAAGTGTTCTAAAAATAGGTCGCCATATGTTTCCTCTGAGGAAGACTGGGATAAAGGTACAAAGTTTGTTGATTTGGGGGCTGGGAAGGTGGCTCAGTGGTAGAGGGCTTACCTTGCATACATGAGGCTCTGAGTTCAATTCTTCAGCACCATATAAGCAGAAAACAAAAGCTGGAAGTGGTGCGATAGTTCAAATGGTAGAGCGCTATCCTTGAGCTGAAGAGCTGAGGTAGAGCGCCCAGGCCTATAGTTCAGGCCCCACTTACGGATTCCTCCCCACCCCCCAAAAAGCTTGTAGATTTTTCTTCATTTTCCATTATTGAATTACACCTTACCTTATGATATTGTATGATTTCTTCCTTTAGGAGTGAAATTAAAATCTATGTTCAACTTGCATTTTCTTGTCTGCTAATATCAATAACATATATGATCATATGCAGTCATAAATGATTCAAAACCTTGTCAAACATTTACATGATTTGTTTTTGCACCTGGATAAGAACTCATTCTTTTCCATGTTTATTATCCAGGTAAATTTTTCTCATAATGCTCTTAAGGCCGTTAAGCTTGTATATATGGTATAATGTTAGAGCCCATCTAATCTAGCACCTCAATCGAGTATGTATTTCTATCTTTGGCAGAATCCTTGGAAGATCTTAGCCCAAGTTTTCTTTGGGGCACAATCAAACCCTCTGGCGACAACAGGTAAAGAAAATGCCGTTTTTTATTGACACACTATTGTCTGTCGAAATTCAAAGTGAAGAAATAGGATAAATGAATAACTAACTATATACCCAAGTATTTTGCTCAGTACAAATAAAGTTTGTATTGCTCTTTGACTGGTGATCCTGTGATTTGTGGCAATTCAAGGATAATTTCACTAGATGCAAGAAAAAAATCACCCAACTTACATCATATCTGAATTACTTTATATGAATGTTCTTCTCATTCTCTTATAATCAATTTAAATCAGTAAAGCCATAGATAACCGTATTATGTTGGACCATTACTTTTTGTCCTTGTTTCCTGGTTTCAAGATTCACTCATCACATCAATTATGATAGTGTGAATGGCAGTATCTTCACCTGTTAATTGATCAATGTACGCACTGATTGGTGGGTTACCCTGTCTTCCTACTGAAATTGATTAATGAATATTTTAGGATTGACTAGAGGATTTAAATTTACTCCATGAATTAGTATAACATATTTGAGATTCTTGAGATGATTTACAATTTGCACTTTGCAAAGATACATTTTAATAAAATGGGTTCAGAGCTATTTTTTTCGCAATAATTTGTACATAGATTTCAAATTTCTCATTCCTGAACAAAGTTTGAATATATTGGATATGTTTTAGATTGGAAATTCAAAATTAGATGTGTAATTACAAAGGTTTTGCTCTCTTAGTACTTATGAGATGGTTTAAAGAATTGTATTGCTAGCATAAACGTCCTTCTAGATTCACAAAATAGATAGTACATTTTATTGTATGGAATGTGAAAACATTTTCTCTCTGATATCCTAAGGTGGAAAATACAAGAAAAATTGAACAGTAATGGTTTTGCTTGGAATGTTTCATAAGCATTTCTTTCACTCGGAATCATGTAATTTTTCTTCCTGGCAAATATGTGACCTCATGCTTTTTATAAATGAGGTAATAAATTCAAATTGTATTGATATTGTCAAGTATTTTCTTCTATTCAGTACATAAAAAACAAGCTTATTCAACATTAGACGTAGGTGAATTTATGTGCGACTGTCATCAGAAGAGGGCCTCATATATTTTTCTCTCAAAAGGCAGGAAGCACACTAAGAACTTATATTCAAACGTCTGTTCTATGTCAAATGTATTACAATATTATGTGAAGCATGAATGGGCAGTTTATATAATGAAAATGTGCCGTGGAAATATAATGGGAATAGATAAATTCATGTTTGCATCTGGTGACAATTTTCTAATTCAGGAAGATTATGGAAATGACTTAAACTCATCATGTTTACAAACTGAACAGACCAACTTAGTAATTGAACAACAGTATACATTTATTCGTGTGGTTAGGGAGTTTGTCATCTGCTGTAATGCAGGGGAAAAAGATTATAATATGTGAAATTAATTTGGGGTAGAAAATCACATTGAGACCAACCAGGTGAAAATGTTGTTAATTCTCGCATCTCATGCATTTGACATATAAGGATCTAATTACAAATTAATAAAGAGAAGAATTTTTTTTCAGATTCATTTCTGGAAATCATCTCCTCAAAATCAAATACTATAAAGAATCTTATCCTAAAGGAAAACCATGGTTACTCATAGACCTGCAGTGTGCACGATTGTTGGGAACATACAAACTCAAAAATCATTTGCACATTTTAGATAACAAAAAAAAAGAAGAAGCCTGGTACAGGTCGCTGAAGAAACTTAGAACGATGAAATCTGAGAATCAGTTTTCAAAGTAGCCTAACAGGAATAGTTTTCCCACTCTCATCACAAATTAACCATCTCAAAAATGGATGTGGCACTGTAGATCAAGTGGTAGAACATTAGAGTGGTGAAGAAATCAGGGACTCTGCCCAAGCCCAAAGTTGAAGGCTAGCGACCAACAAGAAGATTAAGAAAAGACAGGAACGAAATGATATATTCATCAACAATGCCACATACTAACTGGTTTTTCCGAAATCTCTGATTGTTTCTTTCCACATAAGAGCCACTTAGATTTTATGAACTCCCTACACTTTCTATCATGTATTTTCTCTCCAAATTTCATACAAAAATGTTTGATGGGGCAGTGATATTTATTTATTTAATTAGTTATTAGAACACATAATATGACCCCATGGGATTACAAATTATATTCCCTTATGATAGTATTTCTTACTTATTTAATCATAGTTTTTCTGGCATCTATAAAGTACATCATAATAAGACCCTGAGAGAATCTGTGACAAAGTAGGAGGCCATGTTACTTGCTGATTATTCTTAAAGATTTATTCAAACCTAGTTTGTCATTATATATATTTGAGCTGATTTGTGTATGTGATCAGATATTTCTGTTGCCTGTCCATTTCTAGGTGCAAGTTTTATGTCTGTGTGTGTACAAACTGAAAAGGAGTACAGTTTTTCCTATTGTTTCTACACCCATACGTTTATACAGGACACATTTCTTTGATTTTTGGAATTTCTCCTGCCTTCTTTTCATTTAAACCTATTATGATAAAATTATTCACAGGTTATCAAGGATTTTTATGTGTCATTCTTGGTAATAAGTATTGAAATCTTGATTGGGCCGTTGGTATTCAAGGCTCTTACCTGGGCTTGATCCCAGTGATATATTCCCAATGTTGGTATCCTTCAGGCATAGAATTCTCAGAACCATATTTATTTGAGAAAGCAATGTTAAGGTAGAAATGTTATGCTTAGTCAATGGAAATTTTCTATGTTCATTTCAAAGTCCAATATTTCAGTATTCATACTGAGAGGTGACATGCATGTCGTTTTTAAAGGTCAATTATTTTTACAAACTGCTGAATATATTTACCTGATACCACTTCACAATGTGATTGTGACTTCACAATAGCATTTGTTTTGTCCACATATAAGAATGGAAAAGCTGTTTATATGTTTGAGCCACGGATTATTTCTTGTCATTGTACCTGTGGGTACTTGCATGGTATCCCTTCATATTTTACTTGCATTCCCTAAAACATGTATCCTTTGGTAGATTACATCTCATGAAACAATCACTCTTTGTGAATGCATATATTCACAATTATTGAAATGGAGATCAATTTATCATGTTGATTTACATTCATTGCAAAAACATTGTATAGTAAAAACACTATGGGTTTTGTTTTCTATACAATCACATGAATTATTTCTTCCTTTTTTCCTGGATGCATGATACATCCATGAATATTTAAAAAGAGAACCATTTCAGAAACTGTGCGAAGACCTGGGTGAGCCTGAATTGGTGGTCTTAGAAAAATTTTGATGAACTGGACAATAATCACTCAAGTAATACAATAATTAGCATCACACTTCAAATGTTCAATGAAGTTTGAATGTTCTGAGACAGCGTGTCCATGTGTAATTTGTGAGGTTTGTTTACAATGATCAAATTTCTGTAGAAATGGAAGTGGAAGCAACCATGAAAATTTTTTAAAATAACTGGGGATTTGCTCTCACTAATTTTTGAGTATTTCTCCAACTACTAGTGAAGTTATTGTTCATATGGAGAATACAGGAATATATATTCAAGTATTTTCCATTGAATGTAAAATAATATTTTTCTTTATTTCTTTGCAGGAGTCATTATATGAGTAAACCATGAGTTCAAACCATTTCTCATTGTACCATCTTCATCTTACATTTATTACTATATTCTGATGCTCACTCAACCAAATGAATTAATTTTGATTTCTACTACCTAGTCACTCCCTATTGCCCCTTACCTTGAATCCAGAAGTAAACCCTGGTGTTTATGTCCTATTTGGAATTCACTATGTCCCTCTCCCCATAGACATGGTAAGGATCGAATATCGAAACTTCAATAATCAAATCGAAATCTAATTTGTTTCCCAATTGAGAATAAATCATACTTCATTTTTCACTGTCGTTGTTTGCCTGTGAAAATCATCTTCCATTTCATACATTGTTATACTTGCAGAGCCTAATACATAACAAAACTGTAATGACATTAGACCGCTTACAAAAATCTTACACCAATTATATATTCCAGACAGAATGTTCATTAAAATTTCAATGGGATTTTTCAACCAACATTCTGAAGTATATTACTTACTATACAATCTTCTCGTCCATCTCAATGATTTCCACATGAAAACTCATCTAAAAAGGATTCTGGGAGTTCCTCCTGAAAGCTGTCGCAGAAAAAACAGATTCATGGATGTGTACACAAACTACTACTCAAACCATATTCTTTTGAGGGGCCAAATTGCAACTTGTGAAGATGCCATGATTTTGTGCTAGAAGTGTGACATTTTGAGTGCGAGAGTGTGTGCATATTTTGGCAATTTCCCAATGTATTTCCTAAGTGTTCCAAGAAGAGTGGACTGTATCTCTCGAGTGTAACACAATATTATGGAAACATATTTGATGGCTATCTTCATATTCAACTTGTGTGGGATTTGCTCCACATATATAAGGCCCTACATATTTGTACTGGACTTGGCAGTGTGGTCCAAAAGCTTTCTGATGCAAACTGGAATAGTTTTTGAAACATACTTTAGGAAAACTTATTGGTAGGACTCCTGTGAAATAAATAGAGTTGAATCTTTTGGGTACAGATTCAGAAGTTAAAGATGTGTGAATGTTTCTCATATTAATCATGCTGTTGAAAAGGGAGCATTTCTGATTTTGGCCATCATTTGCAACTAGTGTATAATTTTAAAGGTTTCTTGGTTTTCCTTCAGATATTGTGAGCAGGAATGCATTAAACACTAAATTGTGAAGGATAGTTTGGAACCTGTATACTCATGGAAACCTGGGCCTTTTCTAGTCTGGTAGGGATATGAAGAGGACATGGTTATCTACACATGTCTGTGTATAGACTGCAACCCAATCTACATACGTATCCATTTGTAAACATATGACAACTAAAATCAATATATGTACCAATACCCTTCTTTTTCATTAAACTTATTGTCAATGTGATGTACAGAGGGATTATAATTATGAAGGTAAGGCAGTGAATATTTTTCTTGTCATATGATATCCTATTCCTCATTTTTCTTACCGTTTATTCAGCTTAAAATCGCTCTTGGATGTAACTGATGTAAAGGTAATTTTCTACATGTTTCCTTGTAAAGAATTTTATGGCAGTGGGTCCCCCATTTTCCTCTACGAAAAAATTTTGATTCCCCTTCTTTGCCCTATTGAAATTAAAGTTTCTACAATCCACCGGTTACCAAACTCAAATATAGTGACAAGGAGTGAGAAATCCTATGAAAACTAAAGGAAATAAAGCAAGAAAAAGAAATAGTGGGTTTTTTTTTTAAAAAAAACACCATCAAAGATAAAACTTATGTTTCTTGTAGTTCGTTTTGCTCAACATGATCTTCTTGTTCCTATATATCTAGCAATTATGCATTTGCATTCCTATTCCAGGATGAAATTGGATATACACCAATTAAGACAAAAAGAAAAAGTAGGGCACCTATGTTTTAAAAGTCACTGTTAAAGAAAAAAAATATGACTTCATTGGGTAAGTTTACATAGAAGCAGGATAGACCCATTGAAAGGACATAGCAATATTCAATAAATAGTCTTGTAATGCTCGTTAAATGCCTATATCAACGTTAGATTATACACCACCCTGTGTCATAACACTTTCCAAAGGAACAGACCTCTAGGTTAAAGAAAATACTCAGAATGGAAACAATAGAGAAATACGAGGTCTCTTAGAACAGGTTCAAACTTTCCATTACAGATGCACAAATGCATCAAGCCAAAGAAAGGTTAGACAAATTCTATAAATTGAACCTGCCAGCTTCTTTATACCAAAGGACATAGCTGTGTAGGAAAAAAGGAAGCTAAAAATACTGGGAGAAAATCTTCACTAGCTAAGAAAGTGAAAAGTGTCTTAGCGCTGAAATATAATCAACATTCAACAATATTCAGCCCCAAAGAATCCTGAACTATAAGCCCGCTCTATGAAAGAAGTATATTTAAAGAGAGACTTCAATAATGGCTAATTGAGAATGGCCTAAGGACATATGAAGAAATGCTCAAAAACAATGACAATAAAAAAAAAAAAAAGACAAATCAATTCAACAATGAAATTCCACCACATTGCCTTAGAATGGCAAAGTTATATTCATTGCAGAGGGAAAATCATAAACCACTCCAGATGCCTGAATGTAGATGAATGGATCATAAATGTGGGGTATAAAAACCTCAGAATTCTACTTTCCATTAGAAAGAATGGCACAGTTCCCTTTGTAAGGAAATGCAAAAATTGTAAAAAAACAAACAAACATGAATTAAAGTGTGCCAGACCCAACGAACATAGACTCCATAGATTCTCTTATTTGTAAAAACTTGTATATGCCCATTTTAGTCCTAGAATAGGATCACAATAGCTTAATAGTAATATACATACGACCATAGAATATTAGGTTAAACAAAACAAGCTGTGAAATACGAAAGCAGTTGGTTTCACTTTCTTGATTTTTTAAAATGTGCTATGTGAATCTATTTCTCTTTACTTGCCTTTTTCCTTTAGTTTATGTTTTTTTTAATATTATTTTATTTTATTTGAGAACATACTGTACAGAGGGGCTACAATTACATGGGCAGGATAATGCATACATTTCTTACCAAGCATTGCAGCCTCCTCCTTTGTTTACCCTTCACCTTCCTTCCCACCCTCCCCCCTCCCCCCAACCAATTATACCCCCCTTTTCCGCCCCACCGACATTGTAAAGCTGGTTTTGACATGACATTTTGTACTTCTCATTGTTGCAACAGGTCCACCTGAGTCCTTAAACGACATGTTTGCCCCCATCTCCTCCACATGTTATACTGACATCAAATATAGTGAAAGCGGTTGTTACACTGTGGGGGAGGGACATACAAAGCAACAAAGAAATAATCTTATAAATGTGTTAGAAACATATGCATGAAAGAAACTAAAACATTAATATACATATTTAAGCGTTCATTTTCCTAACATCACATTATCTGACCTTTTCTGCTTGACTCATACTTATACTAGATATTGCAAATAAGGGAAACCATGAGACCTATGCTTCTTTGGGCCTGGCTTACTTCACTTAATATAATTTTTCCAAGCCTTTCCATTTCCTAACAAATGGGGAAATTTCATTCTTTCTGATGGAGGCATAGAATTCCATTGTGTATATATACCACATTTTCTTGATCCATTCATCTACTGAGGGGCATCTGGGTTGGTTCCATGTCTTAGCTATGGTAAATAATGCTGCAATAAACACAGTTGTGCTGGTAACTTTAGTGTGGTCTTGTTTGTAAACATTTGGGTAAATGCCCAAAGTGGGATTGCTGGATCATAGGGGAGATCTATGTGAAGTCTTTTGAGGAACCTCCATACTGCTTTCCAAAGTGGATGAACAAGTTTACATTCCCACCAACAATGAAGTAAGGTTCCTTTCTGTCCACATCCCCTTCAGCATCTGTTGTTGTTAGAGTTCTTGATTTTTGCTGTTCTAACTGGAGTGAGGTGATATCTCAATGTTGTTTTGATTTGCATTTCTTTCATGGCTAGGGATGTTGAACAATTCTTCATGTGTCTATTGGCCATCCTTCATTCTTCTTCAGAGAAGCTTCTCTTTAATTCTTTCGCCCACTTATTTATTGGGCAGTTGTTTCTTTGAGGATTTGTTGTTGGGTGGTTTAATTTTTTGAGGTCCAAGTATAATTTAGATATGAGACCCTTTTCCGTTGTATGGCTAGTAAAGATCTTGTTTTAAACAATGTTGCTACTGTATTTGATTTTGGTACATACTGTATTTCATGTAATTTGATTAGAATTAGGCATGTGCAAAAATGACCATACAAGAAGATGTTAAATGAAATGAACCCCTAGATAGGGACACAACTTATTTCTACTTTCTTGCTATTGTTTTTCATGATTCTAAACTCTTATATGTGATTTGTTTTTCTTCATTGTTCTTCCCCAACGTTTATCCCTGTTTCATTGTATTTGCTGACAGTGGCCTGCCTATTACATATATTTTTTTTCTACATTGTGGAGGGAAGGGAAATAATAAAATGCTGAATCAGAATACTAGTTGATGTATTGTAACAATGAGATGTACAAGACTTTAAATTTCACAATTTTAGGGTATGGGTGACGAGGGGAAATAGGGGAAGTAACAATGCTTGAAAAAATTGTGCTCATTACCTTAATCATGTAATTCTATCCCCTCTCTACACAATTTTTAGAATAAAAAGTAATTTTAAAGAACTGAATTAAACTTATTAGCATAAAGTTTTGAGAAGTATTCCCTTATAATGTTGTGCATCTTGATTGTTTCTGGGGTGATGTTTCCCTTCTCATCTCTGAGATTATTAATTTGGGTGTGGTCTCTCGTTTTTTTGATAAAGATTGCTAAGGGTCTGTCAATTTTGTTAAGTTTTTCGAAGAACCAACTCTTTGTTTTGTTGATTCTTTCTATAGTTTATTTGGATTCTAATTCATTTAATTCTGATTTAATTTTGATTATTTCTTTCCGTCTACTGCATTGGGGTTTATCTTGCTGCTCTTTTTCAAGGAGGTTTGGATGTGTCATTAAATTGTTACTTTCAGATCTCTCCAATTTGTTGATGTAGGAGCTCAGAGCTATAAACTTTCCTCTGAGTACTGCCTTTGCTGTGTCCCAGAGGAGCTGGTAATTTGTGTGTTCATTTTTGTTGAATAGCATGAACATTTGAAGTTCCTTTCTAATCTCTTCCATGACCCACTCTTTATTCAGCAGTGTGTTGTTCAGCCCCCATGTGATACCGGACTTTCTTTGGTGGCTTTTGGTGTTGAGTTCTAATTTTATTCCCTTGTGGTCAGAGAGAATGCAAGGTATAACTTCAATTTTTATGGATTTAGACTAGTTTTCTTTGTGGCCTAAAATGTGGTCTATTTTAGAAAACGTTCCATGTGCTGCTGAGAAGAACGTGTATTCTGATGCTGCTGTGTGAAATATTCGGTAAATGTCTGTTAAGTCTAGTTGATCTTTGAAGCTGTTTAGATCTGCGGTTTCTCTGTTGAGTTTTTGCCGAGTTGATCTATCTAGTGGGGAGAGTGGTGTGTTAAATTCTCCAACAATTAATGTCTTTGGATCTATATGAGATATGAGGGAAAGTAGTGTTTCTTTGATAAAATTGGGTGCTCCATTGTTTGGCGAATAGATATTTAGAATTGTAATATCCTCATGAAGGAGAGATCCTTTAGTATGTAGCGACCTTCTTTATCTCTTCTCATGAATTTTAATTTGAAGTCTATTTTATCTGATATTATAATTGCAACTCCCGCCTGTTTATGAGGGCCGTTTGCTTGGTAGATTTTGTTCGAGCCTTTAACATTGAAAATGTGTTTGTTTTTACGGGCAAGATGTGACTCCGGCAGGCAGCAGATAGAAGGGTCTTGTTTTGTAATCCAACTAGACAGTCTATGTCGCTTAATTGGAGAGTTCAGGCCATTAACGTTAAGAGATAGGACTGAGAGGTATTTGGGATTTCCTGCCATGTTATCCAACTTCTTGGGGGCTGGGACAACTGGGTTCTTCCTAAGGTTCTTGGATTCTCAGTTTGGGTGCAGTTTCTTGGCCTTTGTTGAAGTCTTGTTGGTTTTCTATGTATAGGACATCTTTAAGAACCTTTTGTAGGGCTGGTTTGGTGGAGATGTATTGTTTCAATTTTTCTTTGACCTGGAAGATTTTTATTTGGCCTTCAGTTATGAAGGAGAGTTTAGCTGGATACAGTATTCTTGGTTGATAGTTGTTTTTTTTTAGGGCATGGCATACGTCATTCCAGGCTCTTCTTGCTTTGATTGTCTCTGCTGAGAAATCTGAGGTAATTCTAATTGGTTTCCCTTTATAGGTGATTAACCTTTTCTCCTTGACAGCTTTAAGGATCTTTTCCTTGGTCTGGGTTGATCCTGCGTGGATTATAATGTGACAGTGAGATGTCCTATTCTGGTTTGGTCTATTTGAGGTTCTAAAAGCTGCTTGTATCTGAATAGGGCTATCTTTTTGTATGTTTGGGAAGTTCTCTGCTAGGATCTTGTTAAACAAATTTCCTAGACCATAAACTTCTGTTTCTAGGTGCTCCTCTACACCCATTATCCTAAGATAGGTTCTTCTGGTGGTGTCTTCCAGGTGTTGGATAGACCTATCATATTTCTTGGATTTGTCTTGGATAGTTGTATGTTCTTTCTCTATAATATCTAGGCTGTCTTCAATACCTGAGATTCGATCTTCTGCATGGTCTAACCTGCTGTCAAGACTCTCTATTTTGTTAATTTATCTCTTTTCCTTCTAATTGGTCAGCTTTGATGGTAATTATGTTGAAGAGTTTGGATCATATTACTTCCAATTTTTTGAATATTCATATACTTGTTGAATGAATTCCTCTTAGTCTTCTAATCCAAGAACACAGATCGCTTCACAGTGTGATCTGCAAGAGCTTAGGAAATGAGCAAATGAGTACAGAAATCAAATAAAATCATAAATACAATACTTCCAAATATAGTAAAATTGTATGGTATTTCTTCATTACATCCTGATTTTTGAAAGTCTGTAATTCCTGATAGTCCATTTTATTTTATCAATGTGATGTATTTCCAAGAGTTCTGTAAACCCAGTTGAGGCTTATGTATTCCCCAGGACACAAAGTGTGAGAAGTTAGATCTACACGATAGAACTTATGCAATGAGTAGTGTGAAAATAATATTGCATGACAAATGACAATGGGGAAACCTCTGTAACACAATACTCATAAAACCATATGTTGGATATGATCTGTACAACACTGGGGTTAATGGTTAATGGCAAATAGAGAGAAAAATGAGGAAGAGAGTAACAATTTCAACAAGCATTGAACTCATAGCTTGTATAACTATACCCCTATGTAGGTCACTATGACAATAAAATTTAAATAAGAAAGAAAATATTAGATGTAAATGATAGCATTGATGGGAATATGTGTATATCTTCAACTCTTTTTCAAACATAATAATGAAAATATCTATTAAGACTTTGAATTCTAATTTTGCAATTAGCTTCTTTTTGCATATACAAGACAAACACAACAGAAAAGAATTTTAGGCTCATTAGACAATTATTACTTTACAATTGTTGTATTTATAACAATCCTATGAATATCCTTGTTAATTATTTCAGATAACAAAGGCATAGAAAGGTCTTTTGACAGATCATATATTAATATGGTTTTGTTAACAGTGAATACTATTCTTCCAGTTATTTACTATTTTTAGTACCAAATAAATCATTAAAAAGTTAATGTTCAACACTAATTTAATGTGGATATGTATTCTCCACTCAAGGATGCACACTGATATTGTAATGAGAACTTTCAACACCTTTTTTGACATGAATACACTACTGCTAGAGCTTTGATATAATCATTCTATCACAGATGACCACTGAATAAGTGGGTGAAAATTGTATACCTTTAGATTGCAGTAGTTACTCATAGCAAAACAAAACCTACAGATAGGGAGAACACATGTCAAATTTTTAAAATACGTGATTTGTTAAAACTCTATTGAACTTAGTTATACATATAATTATACTATAGGGTGAAATTCATAAATTTTAGAAAATATTCTACACCTCAATACAACTGTGGTCAAGTCCTACTTCCACCTACCCACACCACACAAAACAACGTTATACTAAGCAAAGTTCCTCAGAAGTTCTTTGCCCACTATGAATCCCAATTTTAACACTATGTGTAATTACATCTTTTTATTTTCTTACCACTTGAATTAATTACTCCTTACATTGAAGTTGATAAGCTGTACCTACTTTTGGATGCACATTGAAGTATAATGAAAGTGGGGTTTTTGTTTAATTTTTTCTGTTTGCCTTAGGGCACATTCCTTTCGAAACCAGAATTTAATATTCTCCTTTCATAACATTTGTTTTTATTATTTCAAATCAGAATGCATTTCACAACAACTTTTGAGGGGATTAAGTCATTGTGAATAGTAATAAATGTGAAATTAACATTATACTTGAGGTCAATAGCCTTTCATTTTTCTGCATGTATCAAATTCTATCTTTCGTAATAGAAAAGAAGATCATCAATCTGTTACAGTTTGGTTGACAATATTTCATAATTAATACAGTTTAATGTCAAACAGTGTATTGTTTGAATTAAGTTTTTATGTCCTGCTCATATTTTCAGTATGGATCAGGAAACACTGATTTCCTTGGAAAACTTAAAAAGAACAAAATCTTACAATGCAATAATAGTCACATGTGGTAAAGCTGCCTCTATTTCATTCAGATCAATAGGGCATTTGAATACAATAATCATTTTTTTTCTGTAGTTATTTTTTTCTCTGTTTTTAAATCATTTTCTTCAAAAGATGACGTAAAGAGAAAATGCAAGGAAGGCTAAAGAACGTTTTTGTCAAAAGATGATTAAGTTCTAGAAGGGTCTTTTTTGTGAATCTCTTAATAAAATTATTGATGACTAAAGAAAGTAAACAAGAAAAAAAATACCTAAAGATTGATTTATTGTGGGTGTATAGAACATAGAATATGGAGAGATGTCTAGGCAGAATAATTTACAAAAAATCAGTAGTTGCTGTGAAGATGAAAAGTGTGACACATCCATTCACATTATTCCTCTACTGAATATTCACACATTTCTCTTATACAGAATCGGAGTATACCAATGCATACTAAAAGGAAATGGGACTTTGTCGTCCGAGTTCAGGCCGGAAGTCAGCACTTCCGTTGCCATATGCGGAAGTATGGCTGAATTCTGTAAGTTCCTAAAACTGAAGTGAGGTTTATGAGCTACATCACAATAACGGTGACCCCACCTAGAGAAGTCATTATACAGAAGGAGCTGTTGCTGTGGAAAACCAACAAGTGGGACATCGTCCGTCGTGGGGAGGAGGAGATCCAGACTTGTTTGGTGAATCCAGTTAACTGAAGGACACAGGTAAGATTCCCTTGCCTTCTCTTCTTTCTTTTAAGGCTTAGACAGGTAAATCATCTCTTTGGCTCGTGTATGTGATTAGAACTTTTCTCACTTTCTACCCCTGACATCCCAAATGTAGTTCTAATAATTTTCTCCAACTAGGCGGACTTGTTCCATGGGAAAAGAATGAAAATTCTTTACTTTCTTAGACTTCAGAAAATAGCTATTTCCATTCTGGAGAACTCGAAATTTATTTTTTATTCCCCTCACATTTATGTGCATCAAAGCAATCATATGTTTAATGGCTTCTGGCTCTACTACGCCACCACTAGACACTGCACAACTGAAATTCACTACCCATTGAACCAAAGCTCAATCTGAAACATTGACTAACGAGTCTCAATGATTCCTTTGCTTTGCAATACATATGTGCTCTAAGAAGCATTACTTGAATAATATTCCATACTGATCTTATAATCTGAATAGGATATCACAATATATCTGTAAGAATAGCAAATTCTCATTCACGTAATTGCATATGTTCAATTGGTACTAGATATTTATACATTGGAATTTGGATATTGTTAACTCAGACATCCATAATTAAGAAGAGCTTTTCCAAATTCAATTAAAAGTTGTCATGATGCATCATCCTCTGATTTGATAAGGTAGAAAGGCCTGAAAAATACAAAATATTTTGATTCCAAAAGTTATACATTTCCATAGCGTGTTATACTCTGTGAATTAGACAGGGAATATCCATGCATTTCAATTCAAGTGTGTCCAGCAACAAAACGTATTAGAGATGAATAGGTTTTTCCCAGTTTTTTTTTTTTTTTCATATAGCGGAGAAACCACATTTATGATGTGGTTTTGTTGTATTTAGTCATGTTTCCTCTCAGAATTGTTTTTTATCCGCAGGACTTGCTAATATTTATGTGCCTGTCACAATGGAAAAAGGTAAAAATGTTAACATATTTGTTTGGGGAAATTATCTTAAATAGTCTTGTTCACACTATTTTTTGGAATAACAGAATGTATATTGATGGGAGCTGAGAGAATGGGATAATGAGATTTCTCCTGATTGAATCTGAAACTTTAGACATTTTGGTCATTATTACTGAGACTTTTGATGTTCTAGATTGAAAAGTGAAAACGAATGTAAATGATGGGCATATTGGAGATTGAAATGTAAGAAAGCAATTAAATAAGAGGAGTTCAGTGGATGTATGCTCTCAGAAGATAAAACAAGCTAACAGTTCCACTTGACCTCATTGAATAATTTTTAACTAGAATAAATATTTTTAATAATGCTAAAAAGTAACAACTCCCTATTAGAAACAGAAGATATAAGAAATTAAATTCCAGAGTAATACTCTTTTTCAAATTTTGAGTCTATATTCTCCAAATACAGATTCCTAAGTTAAGCTAGAGTTCATAAGGGAAATAAGATTGAAGACTTGGCATGTTCCCAATGCATTGATTTTCCCGAGGTATTTTTCTCTTTCAGAGGAATGTGTGGATCCTAAGAGGTTATTGCAGTGTCCCTATGTTAAAAATCACAATATCAGATCATGCAGGTTCCCATACAATCTTGTGAAAAGTAGAAAGGTAATGTTTCATTAAAACATGTTGATATTATGTAATTACTTTAGTTCATAGATCATTTTGCATATTGTTTTTAAGATAAATTGTGGGAAATGTACGTGAAAGATATGAAAGATTGTGGGCACAAATGTAATAGATTTTTGTATTTCTTTTGAAATCTCTTCAGCATGTAATGGAAAGTAAGACAATCGAAGCCCAGCTCGTGTATTTCTGGAGATGTATATCTCAATCTCTATTCAAAACAGAACAAAGGCAAGATGTGTGCAATTATGTTAAACTGTGTGCCATATTTCAAAAAACGTAGAGGTGGTTTCCTTTTCCTCCCCAGTGCCTAATGGCCAAAATGTAAATTAATTTTATTATTAAACATTATTTTGTTAAAAAGGCACTGTATTATCATATGGCCTAGATTTCAGTTTGGATAATTTACTTATGATGCCATGGTTATAATCTGTTAACATGGGAGATGCAATGTGTCTCTTTTCTTTATTTAGGGTATTAATTAAAAACTTGCTTTTAATTTCATCCAAATTTCACCAAATTTGAAGTTTCACAGAACTGTGGGGAGAACATTATTTTTTTCTGCTTGTAACACTGCTATACTAAGTTCCATATCTAATGGGGCAATTTCATTCTTTCTGATGGAGGCATAGAATTCCACTGAGTATAAATCCATTTTCTTGGTCCATTAATTTACGGAGGGGCATCTGGGTTGCTTCGATATCTTAGCTAGGATAAATAATGCTGCAATAAATGTAGCTGTGATGGTAGCTTTAGTGTGGTCTTGTTTGTTATCATTTGGGTAAATGCCCCAAAGTGGTATTGCTAGGTCATAGGAGAGCTGTATGTGGAGTCTTTTCATGAAACACCATGCTACTTTCCAAAGTGGTTGAACAAGTTCATACTCCCAATGCAATACAGTAGGATTCCCTTCTGGCCACATGTCCTCCTGCATCTGATGTTTGAGAGTTCTTGAGTATAGCCATTCTATCTGGGGTGAGGTGGATTGTCAATGTTCTTTTGATTTGCATTTATTTTATGGCTAGATGTGTTGAGCATTTCTTCCATCTTTTCTCTCCAGAGAGTTTTCTCTTTAATCTTTAGCTGAATTAATTATTGGTCAGTTGTTTTTTGAGTATTTGTTGTTGGGGGATTTAATTTTTTGAGTTCTAGTTATATTTTAGATATGAGCCCCTTGTCAGTTGTATGCCTAGTGAAGAACTTCTTCTAATCTGTGCGCTTTCTATTAATATTGCTAGGTATGTCCTTTCCCATGCTGAAGCTCTGCAGCTTCATTCAATCCTATTTTCCAAACTTTCTTTGATTGTGTTTCTGAATCTCTATTAATCAAATTTTGGCCTGTGCCATGGAGACCTATGGTTTCTCCTATTCCATCCTGTATTGTGTCAGGGTGTCTGTTTTAACTCAAAGGACTTTTATCTATTTGTAGTTGATTCTGATGGAGGTTGATACATGAGGATCTAGCTTTAGTTTTCTACAGGTGATGAATCAGTTTTTTCAGCACCACTTACTGAAAAGCCTGACTTTTTTCCACTCTATTTTTTTACCTCTTTTATGGAATGTTATGTAGTTATAGGAATGTGGCTTGATTTCTAGGTTTTCAATTCTATTCCCTTGGTTCTGTGGTCTCTTGTTCCAGTAGCAAGCTGTTTTAATTACTAGGTTTTTGTAGTAGAGTTGGAAATTTGCTATTGATATTCCTCCAGGACAATTCTTTCTGTTGAGGATTGTTTTTGGCATTTGGGATCTTTTGTCGTTCCATATGAATTTTTGGATTGTTTCTCCCATTTCCTTGAAAAATGAGTTTGCAATATTGATATCCATCTTATTGAATTTCTAGATCGCTTTGGGAAGTATTGCCATTTTCAGGATTTGATCCTTCTTATCCAGGAACATGGGCGGTTTTTCCAATTTCTAAGTTCTGTTTAGATTTCCCTTTTCAGATTTTTAAAGATTTAATCATAGAGGACCTTCACATCTTTGGTTAAGTTAATTCTTAGGTATTTTAATTTTTGTGGGGCAATCAGGAATGGAGTTGCTTTCCTGATTACAGGCACACCTTTCTCATTATTGGTATTCATAAAAGCCATTTACTTCTAAGTGTGAATTTTATACGCTGCGACTTTGCCAAAGTTTCTAATGAGCTCGAGTCATTTGGGAGTGGAGTCCATGGGAATATGTAAATACAAGATCATGTCCTCTGCAAAGAGGGAGCTTTTTACTTCATGTTATGATATTTGGATCCCTTTATGTTTCCATCTTGTCTTAGTGCTGTTGTTGAGCATTGTAGTGCTAAATTGAAGAGAACTGGAGAGAGTGGACATCCTTGTCTGCTTCCTGAGTTAGACGGAATGGCTTTAAATTTTCATCATTGTGTAAAATGCTGGCTGTAGGTTTGTCTTTATTGTATTGAAGAATGTTCCATGGATTCCTATTTTGTTCCAGAGCCTTCATCATAAAGGAGTGTTGGATCTTGTCATTGGCTTTTCTGCATCTATTGAAGTAACCATGTGGTACATATCCTTGCTCTTGTTGCTGTAGTGAATTATAGCAATTGATTTGTGTATATTGAACTAATTAATTTGTGTATATTTGCATCCCTCAAATGCACCCAGTTTGATGTTGATGTATGATTTTTTTGTATGAATTGTTGAATTTGATTGACCAAAATATTGTTGAGTAGTTTTAGTTCGATGTTTTTGAAAGTAATGGGTCCTTAATTTCCTTTCTTTAATGAAACCAGGTCACATTTTGGGATTGAGGGTTATGATGGCTTCATACAAAAAGCATAGAAATCAAATTTTCCTTCAATTTCATTGAAGATTTCGAGGAGTACTGGTTTAATTCTGCTTTGAAGGCCTTGTAGAATTCCATTGAAAATCCATTCTGTCCTGGTCTTTTCTTAGTTGGGTGGTCTGTTATTGCTGTTTCTATTTAGATTCTTGATATGGGTCTGTGAAGTTGGTATAACTCACTTTGGTTTAGTTTTGGCATGTCGAAATTTGATAGGAAATAGTCCATTTCTACAGTCCATTTCTTCCAGATACCAAAAATTATGAGCATAACTGTTTGAGATGTATTCCCTTACAATGTTCTGAATCCTGGTTCTTCCTGTGGTAACGTGTCCATTTTCCTCTCTGTTTCCTTGGAGTGGTCTATTCTTTTTCTGATAAGATTTGCTAAGACTGTCAATTCTTTAAATTTTTTCAAAGAAAAAACCCTGTATATTTTATTCTTTGTATTTTTAAAAAAAATTCTAATTCATTTAATTCTGATTTAATTTGAATGACTTCTTTCCATCTACAGATTGGGTTTATCTTGCCACTCTTTTCAGTTAGATTGAGATGTCTCCATTAATATTGGTTTCAGATATCTTCAATTGTTCTGGATGGAACTCAGAGCTGTAAACTTGCCTCTGAATACTGCTTTTACTGTGTGTCAGAGGAGCTGGGAATTTGTATGATCATTTTTGTTGAATATCATGAGTAATTGAAAATCTTTTCTAATCTCTTCCATGACCCACTTGTGATAAAGCAGTGTGTTGTTTAGCCTCCATGTGTTATAGGCTTTTCTTTGGTGGCTTTTGATATTGAGACCTAATTTTATCCCCTTGTGGTCTAAGGGAATGCAGGGTTTAATGTTTACCTCTTCTCAATTTTAAATTGTAGTCTATTTTATCTGACATTAGGATTGCAAATGCTGCCTGTTGATGTGGGCTCTGTGCTTGGTAAATTTTAATCCAGCCTCTCCCTTCCAAATATGTTTATCCTTATGGGCAATGTGTTATTTATTATTGGAGGCAGCAGATAAAATGATCTTGCTTTTTCATCGATCTAGACAATCTACGTTGCTTAATTGGAAAGTTAAGTCCATTAGTATTAAGAGTTAGGACTGAGAGATGTAAATGTACTCATTGTCATGCCCAGGTAATAGTAACCCCTCTGAACAATATGTTGACAACAAAAGATAAAATAAAATAAAAATAAAAAAAATTAAAATGATAGATAAAGAGTCCTTTGAATTTTGAGGATGGGGTGGGAATCTTGTATGTCACCTGTGTCTGAAACCATTCGCTACATAGAGTCTCTTGTCTGCTTATGATGTTTGCTTTTCTGTTGCTTGATTGATTCCTTAAGTCATTTTGTTTGATTAGGCAGAAAAATGCTCTGAATGTTGATGGAATTTATTGCTTTCCTCCCAGGATAGTTGAATGGCGGGGAGATTGGCTTGAGTATCTCAAATGAGTGAGATGCCTGTTTCCTCTAGCTTGTAGTTTATGTGAGAAGGCAAGGTTCTGGGTAGTGTTAAGACCTTGGACCAATGGTAGCTTTTCCGTGAGGTCCCAGCTCCAAAAAAATTCACAGAGCCCAGCCTGGAGCCATCCTCAGTGTTTAGGTTTACTGAGTTTCAATTCTGTGTCTAGGATGCAATGGGGAGGGGCATAATCTGACACTGTTTACCCAGTGAAAAAGGTCACTTTTCATGGGATGGAGCTTCTCTGCCTGGGCAGGGTGACTTTCCCCTGGGTGAAACTGAGCCTGGCAGTTCAGGTCAGGTACTTGTAACCTGCTAAATAGCTCTTTGCTTAACGTTCTTACAAAGCCTAGAGCTAGCTGCTCATCCAGGCCTTTGTCAGTATCAGTGATGGAGAGCTCTGGTGGTGGGGAGGGGCAGTCTTTCCACAGCTTCTGTCTGAGAATGAATGATATGTCATGGTTCTACTTATACCATATTCTTGGTTTCTGGGCCATCCCTGGTATGTGATCCTAAGGATGAAGATTTCTGCTCCCTGTCAGTTCTGACTGATTGTGAGAATCGTCTGTCCCCTATGTCTCAGATTCTGTCTGTTAGTATGTTGGCCATGGCCACCACTTCCACCACATCCTTTGCACCCCCACCTACCAGCAAGTGCTCAGATGTGTCTCCTTGATGGATTTCCCTCTCTGACCAAAATCTCTATACTGTGATGGCTCACTTATTGCAATTCTCTAGCCCAGAAAATTTCTCTGGAACACAAAATCTGCTTTCTCATCGAGAGATTTTCCTCCAGCTTCTCTTTTGAGATCTTCCTCAGCTCTTCCAAAAAGAGGGTTTATTCTGTGGAGGAGGTATATACAATGGAACAAAAACCTCATGTGGTACTTTTGAAGCAGTATGTTTGAACTGTAGCAAGAAAGAAAAATACACTTCTGTCCTTATCTTGGGGTTCCTTTTAATTAATATTTACTGCTTGTCTCAGACCTATACTAGTTATTGCAAATAAGGAAACCATGGGACCTATGATTTTTGGGCCTGGCTTACTTCACTTGATATAAATTTTCCCTGTCTTCTGATTTGCTAACAAAATTGCCAATACCATTCATTCTAATGGAGACATCAAGCACTTTTGCCTCCTCCTTTTTTTCACCCTACCATCCCCTCCCTCCAACCTCCTCAAGTACATTCCCAACTTCCCATCACCCCTCCTGAAATTGTAAAGTGCATTTTTTATGGTCCCATGTACATCACTTTTGAACATTTCTGCTTATCCTGAACATACACTATTATTCTAACTAAGGGAAACAATGGACCTATGTTTCTTTGGGCATGAATTGCTTCAATTAACATATTTTTTCTGAATCTTACCATTTACTAACAAATGGAGCAATATCATTCTTTCTGATGGAGGCATGGAATTCCATTTTACATATAATTACCATATTTTCTCATTCCATTCATCTACTGAGGGACTTCTGAGTTGGTCCCATATCTTAGCTATGGTAAACAATTGTGGTAGATTTACCATGGTCTTGTATATGATCATTCGTGTTAATGCACAAAACTGGGATTGCTGGATCATAGAGGAGCTCTACATGTAATCTTTTGAGGAAACTCTATACTGCTTTGGGATACAAGTTGACCCATTCAACAATTATATATAGAAGAAGCTATGTTGAAAATGAGCTTTACAACCTTAGCTCTGAGGGCAGGAATGTGCAGGAGTAGTTGGGATTATAGGGAAGGAAGGGATCATAGGGGAAAACAAAGGAGGCAATAACAATGATCTATGGGAAATGTACTTATTCACAAAATTCTAACTCTTCTGTACAGTATTTTTACAATAAAAATATGTATTTATAAAAAACAGGATGAACTAGCAGAGTACCCATACCGTGGTGTCAATCCCATGGTAGGCTTCCTTCACAAAGAAATCTAAAAAGAGAAAAATTGAATATATTTCTTCATATTTGAACTTTTGTTACACAGAATCACCCTGAAATTGCTGCCAGATTGGCTACTTGTCCCTTTAATTCTCGCCACCTGATTCCACGAGATCAACTCAGTGAACATATTGCAACATGTATGGAGAAAACTCTTGTAGTTGATGTAGGTAAGCTTTAAAACGAAAACAGAATCTGAATCAATTTAGGCCATTTTCCCCTACTCAGATGGTTGATTTCTGTTTATTTGTAGATAACATCAAATGGAACGGGAAACAAGACAAGTGTTCTAAAAATACATGGACATATGTTTCCTCTGAGGAAGACTGTGATAAAGGTACAAAGCTTGTTGATTTGGGGGCTGGGAAGGTGGCTCAGTGGTAGAGGGCTTACCTTGCATGCATGAGGCTCTGGGTTCAATTCCTCAGCACCATATAAGCAGAAAACAAAAGTTGGAAGTTGTGGGATAGCTCAAATGGTAGAGTGCTAGCCTTGAGCTGAAGAACTGAGCTACAGCGCCCAGGCCTAGAGTTCATGCACCACGAACGGATTCCTACCCAACCCCCAAAAAGCTTGTAGATTTTTATGCATTTTCCATTATTGAATTACACCTTACCTTATGATATTGTTTGATTTCTTCCATTAGGAATGAAATTAAAATCAATGTTCAACTTGCATTTTCTTGTCTGCTAATATGAATAACATATATGAACGTATGCGGTCATAAATGATTAAAAAACTTGTCAAACATTTTAATGATTTGTTTTTGCACATGGCTAAGATCTCATTCTTTTCCATGTTTATTATCCAGGTAAATGTTTCTCATAAGAATCTTACGGCCGTTAAGCTTGTTGTTTTTCTATATCAATAATGGTATAATGTTAGAGACCATCTTATCTAGCACCTCAATCGAAAATGTATTTCTATCTTTTTCAGAATCCTTGGAACATCCTAGTCCAACTTTTGTTTGGGGCAAAATCAAACCCTCTGGCGACAACAGGTAAAGAAAATGCTGTTTTTTAATGACACACTATTGTCTATCAAAATTCAAAGTGAAGAAATAGGATAAATGAATAACTATATACCCAAGTATTTTGCTCAGTACAAATAAAGTATTGCTCTTTGACTGGTGATCCTGTGATTGGTGGCAAATTCGAGGATAGTTTCACTAGAACCAAGAAGAAAATCACCCAACTTACATCATATCTGAATTACTTTATATGAATGTTCTTCTCATTCTCTTATAATCAATTTAAATCAGTAAAGCCATAGATAACCGTATTAGGTTGGACCAATATTTTTTGTTCTTATTTCGTGGTTTCAAGATTCACTCATCACATCAATGATGATAGTGTGAAGGGCAGTATCTTCACCTGTTAATTCATAAATGTATGGACTGATTGGTGGGTTACCCTGTCTTCCTACTGACATTCATTAATGAATATTTTAGAATTGACTATAGGATTTAAATTTACTCCATGATTTAGTGTAAAATATTTGAGATTCTTGAGATGATTTACAATTTGCACTTTGCAAAGATACATTTTAATAAAATGTGTTCACAGCTATTTTTTACGCAATAATTTGTACATGGATTTCAAATTTTCATTCCTGAATAAAGTTTGAATATATTGGATATATTTTAGTTTGGAAATTCAAAATTAGATGTGTAATTACAAAGGTTTTGCTCTCTTAGTACTTATGAGATGGTTTAAAGAATTGTAATTGCTAGCATAAACGTCCTTCTAGATTCACAAAATAGATAGTACATTTTATTTTATGGAATGTGAAAACATTTTCTCTCTGATATCCTAAGGTGGAAAATACAAGAAATATTGAACAATAATGGTTTTTCTTGGAATTTTTCATAAACATTTCTTTAACTCGGAATCATGTAATTTGTCTTCCTGGCAAATAAGTGACCTCATGCTTTTTATAAATGAGGTAATAAATTCAAATTGTATTGATTTTGTCAAGTATTTTCTTCTGTTCAGTACATAAAAAACAAGCATATTCAACATTAGACTTAGGTGAATTTATGTGTGCCTGTCATCAGAAGAGGGCCTATATATTTTTCTCTCTAAAGGCAGTACGCCCACTAAGAACTTATATTCAAACGTCTATTCTATGTCAAATGTATTACAATATTATGTGAAGGATGAATGGGCAGTTTATATAATGAAAAAGTGATGTGGAAATGTAATTTGAATAGATAAATTCAGGTTTGCATCTGGTGACAATTTTCTAATTCAGGAAGATTATGGAAATGGCCTAAACTCATCATGTTTACAAACTGAACAGATCAATTTAGTAATTGAACAACATGATACATTTATTCTTGTGGTTAGGGAGTTTGTCATCTGCTGTAATGCAGGGGAAAAACATTATGTCATGTGAAATTAATTTGGGGTAGAAAATCACACTTGAGTCCAACCAGGTGAAAATGTTGTTAATTCTAGCATCTCATGCAATTGACATATAAGGATCTAATTACAAATTAATAAAGAGAAGAATTTTTTTCAGATTTATTTCTGGAAATCATCTCCTCAAAATCAAATACGATGCAGAATCTTATCCTTAAGGAAAACCATGGTTACTTATAGACCTGCAGTGTGCACGATTGTTGGAAACATACAAACTCAAAAATCATTTGCACATTGTGGATGATAAAAAAAAAGAAGAAGCCTGGTACAGGTCACTTAAATAACTTAGAACGATGAAATCTGAGAATCAGTTTTCAAAGTTGCCTTATAGGAATAGGTTTCCCACTCTCATCACAAATTAACCATCTCAAAAATGGATGTGGCACTGTAGATCAAGTGGTAGAACATTAGAGTGGTGAAGAAATCAGGGACTCTGCCCAAGCCCAAAGTTGAAGGCCAGCGACCTACAAGAAGATTAACCAAACACAGGAACGTAATGATATAGTCATCAACAATGCCACATATTTACTGGATTTTCCGAAATCTGATTTTTTTTCCTTCCACATAACAGCCACTTAGATTTTATGAACACCCTACACTTACTATCATGTATTATTCACAGGTTATCAAGGATTTTTATGTGTCTTCCTTGGTAATAAGTATTGAATCCTTGATTGGGCCATTGGCATTCAAGACTCTTGCCTGGGCTTGATCCCAGTGATATATTCCCAATGTTGGTTTCCTTCACGCATAGAATTCTCAGAACCATATTTATTTGAGTAAGCAATGTTAAGGTAGAAATGTTACCCTTAGTCAATGGAAATTTTCTATGTTCATTTCAAAGTCCAATATTTCAGTATTCATACTGAGGGGTGACATGCATGTCATTTTTAAAGGTCAATTATTTTTACAAACTGCTGAATATATTTACCTAATACCACTTCACTATGTGATTGTGACTTCACAATAGCATTTGTTTTGTCCACACATAAGAATGGAAGAGCTGTTTATATGTTTGAGCGACGGATTATTTCTTGTAATTGTACCTGTAGGTATTTGCATGGTATACCTTCATATTTTACTTGCATACCCTAAAGCATGTATCCTTTGGTAGATTACATCTCCTGAAACAATCACTCTTTGTGAATGCATATATTCACAATTATTGAAATGGAGATCAATTTTTCATGTTGATTTACATTCATTGCAATAACATTTTATAGTAAAAACACTATGGATTTAGTTTTCTATACAATCACATGAATTATTTCTTCCTTTTTTCCTGGATGCATGATACATCCATGAATATTTAACAAGAGACCCATTTCAGAAACTATGCGAAGACCTGGGTGAGCCTGAATTGGTGGTATTAGAAAAATTTTGATGAACTGGACAATAATAACTCAAGTAATACAATAATTAGCATCACACTTCAAATGTTCAATGAAGTTTGAATGTTCTGAGACAGCGTGTCCACGTGTAATTTGTGAGGTTTGTTTACACTGATCAAATTTCTGTAGAAATGGAAGTGGAAGCAACCATGAAATTTTTTTAAAATAACTGGGGATGTGCTCTCACTAGTTTTTGAGTATTTCTCCAACTACTAGTGAAGTTATTGTTCATATGGAGAATACAGGAATATATATTCAAGTATTTTCCATTGAAAGTAAAATAGTATTTTTTCTTTATTTCTTTGCAGGAGTCATTCTATGAGCAAACCATGAGTTCAAACCATTTCTCATTGTACCATCTATATCTTACATTTATTACTATATTCTGATGCTCATTCAACCAAATGAATTAATTTTGATTTATACTACCTCTTTACACTGTATTGCCCCTTACCTTGAATCCAGAAGTAAACCCTGGTGTTTATGTCCTATTTGGAATTCACCATGTCCCTCTCCCCATAGACATGGTAAGGTTCGAATATAGAAACTTCAATAATCAAATCGAAATCTAATATGTTTCCCTATGAAGAATAAATCATACTTCATTTTTCACTGTCGTTGTTTGCCTGTGAAAATCATCTTCCATTTCATACATTATTATAATTGCAGGCCTAATACATAACAAAACACTAATGACATTAGACCTCTTACAAAAATCTTACACCAATTATATATTCCATACAGAATGGTCATTAAGATTTCATGGGATTTTTCAACCAACATTCTGATGTATATTCCTTACCACAAAATCTTCTCGTCCATCTCAATGATTTCCACATGTAAACTCATCTAAAGAAGGATTCTGGGAGTTCCTCCTAAAAGCTGTGGCAGAAAAAAACTGATTCATGGATATGCACACAAACTACTATTCAAACCATATTCTTTTGAGGGGCATAATTGCAACTTGTGAAGATGCCATGATTTTGTGCGAGAAGTGTGACATTTGAGTGTGAGAGGGTGTGCATATTTTGGCAATTTCCCATTGTATTTCCAAAGTGTTCCAAGAAGAGTGGACTGTATCTGTCGAGTGTAACACAATAGTAAGCAAACATATTTGATAGCTATCTTCATATTCAACTTGTGTGGGTTTTGCTCCACATATATAAGGCCCTTCATATTTATACTGGACTTGGCAGTGTGGTCCAAAACCTTTCTGATGCAAAATGGAATAATTTTTGAAACATACTTTAGGCAAACTTATTGGTAGGACTCCTGTGAAATAAATAGAGTTGAATCTTTTGGGTACAGATGCAGAAGTTAAAGATGTTGGAATGTTGCTCATATTAATCATGGTGTTGAAAAGGGAGCATTTCTGATTATGGCCATCATTTGCAAATAGTGTATAATTTTAAATGTTTCTTGGTTTTCCTTCTGATATTGTGAGCAGGAATGCATTAAACACTAATTTGTGAAGGATAGTTTGGAACGTGTATACTCATGGAAACCTGGGCCTTTTCTAGTCTGGTAGGGATATGAAGAGGACAGGGTTATCTACACATGTCTGTGTGTAGACTGCAACCCATCTACATACGTATCCATTTGTAAACTTCTGAAAACTAAAATCAATATATGCACAAATACCCTTCTTTTTCGTTAAACTTATTGTCAATGTGATGTACACAGGGATTATAATTATGAAGGTAATGGAGTGCATCTTTTTCTTGTCATCTGATATCCTATTCCTCTATTTTCTTACACTTTATTCATCTTAAAGTCGCTCCTTGATGTAACTGATGTAAAGGTAATTTTCTACATGTGGCCTTGTAAATAAATTTATGGCAGTGGGTCCCCCATTGTCCTCTATGAAAAAATTTTGATTCCCCTTCTTTTCCCTATTCAAATTAAAGTTTCTACACTCCACCGGTTACCAAACTCAAATATACTGACAAGGAGAGAGAAATCATATGAAAACTAAAGGAAATAAAGCAAGAAAAAGAAATAGTGGTTGTTTTTATTGTTTAAAAAAAAACACCATCAAAGATAAAACTGATGTTTCTTGGAGTTCATTTTGCTCACCATGAACTTCTTGTTCCTATATATCTAGCCATTAAGCACTTGCATTCCTCTTCCAGGATGAAATTGGTTATGCACAAATTAAGACAAAAAGAGAAAGTAGGGCACCTATGTTTTAAGAGTCACTGTTAAAGAAAAAAAATATGACTTCATTGGGTAAGTTTAAATAGAAGCAGGATAGACGCATTGAAAGGAAATAGCAATATTCAATAAATAGTCTTGTAATGCTCGTTAAATGCCTATAACAAAGTTAGATTATACACCACCCTTTGTCATAACATTTTCCAAAGTAGTCTGACCTCTAGGTTAAAAAAATACTCAAAATGGAAACAATAGAGAAATACGAGGTCTCTTAGAACAGGTTGAATCTTTCCATTAGAGGTGCACAAATGCATCAAGCCAAAGAAAGTTAGACAAATTCTATAAATTGAACCTGCCAGCTTCTTTATACCAAAGGACATAGCTATGTAGGAAAAAAGGAAGCCAAAAATACTGGGAGAAAATCTTCACTAGCTATGAAAGAGAAAATGTCTTAGCGCTGAAATATAATCAACATTCAACAAGTCAAATCCCTCAGCCCCCCAAAATCCTGAACTATAAGCCCGCTCTATGATAGAAGTCTATTTAAAGAGAGACTTCAATGATGGCTGATTGAGAATGGCCTAAGGACATGTGAAGAAATGCTCAAAAACTCTGACATTAAAAAAAAAAAAGAGAAATGAATTCAACATTGAAATTCCACCACATTCCATTAGTATGGCAAAGTTATGTTCATTGCAGAGGGAAAATCATAAACCACTCCACATGCCTGAATGTAGATTAAAGGATCAGTAAATGTGGGGTATAAACACCTCAGAATTCTACTTTGCATTAGAAAGAATAAAAACAGTGCCCTTTGTAAGGAAATGCAAAAATTGTAAAAAAACAAACAAACATGAATTAAAGTGTGCCAGACCCAACGAACATAGACTTCATAGATTCTCTTATTTCTAAAAACTTGTATATGCCCATTTTAGTCCTAGAATAGGATCACAATAGCTTAATAGTAATATACATACGACCATAGAATATTAGGTTAAACAAAACAAGCTGTGAAATACAAAAGCAATTGGTTTCAATTTGTTGATTTTTTAAAATGTGCTATGGGAATCTATTTCTCTTTACTTGCCTTTTCCTTTAGTTTATGTTTTATACAATGTTGCCACTGTATTGGATTTTGGTACATACAGTATTTCTTGTAATTTGATGATAATTAGGCATGTGCAAAAATGACCATACAAGAAGATGTTAAATGAAATGAACCCCTAGATAGGGACACAACTTATTTCTACTTTCTAGCTATTGTTTTTCATGATTCTAAACTCTCTTATGTGATTTGTTTTCCTTCAATATTCTTCCCCAAGTCTTATCCCTGTTTTCATTGTATTTGCTGACAGTGGCCTGCCTCTTACATATATTTTTTTTCCTACTTTTTGGAGGGAAGGGAAATAATAAAATGCTGAAACAGAATACTAGTTGATGTAACAATGAGATGTACAAGACTTTAAATTTCACAACTTTAGGGTGTGGGGGACGAGGGAAGATTGGGGAAGTAACAATGCTCGATAAAAAATGTACTCATTAACTTAATCATGTAATTCTAACCCCTCTCTACACAATTTTTAGAATAAAATGTATTTTTAAAAAGAACTGAATTAAACTTATTAGCATAAAGTTTTGAGAAGTATTCCATTATAATGTTCTGAATCTTGGTTGTTTCTGTGGTGATGTTTCCGTTCTCATCTCTGAGTTTATTAATTTGCGTGTGTTCTCTCCTTTTTCTGATAAGGTTTGCTAAGGGTCTGTCAATTTTGTTAAGTTTTTCGAAGAACCAACTCTTTGTTTTGTTGATTCTTTCTATAGTTTATTTGGATTCTAATTCATTTAATTCTGATTTAATTTTGATTATTTCTTTCCATCTACTGGATTGGGGTTCATCTTGCTGCTCTTTTTCAAGGAGGTTTAGATGTGTCATTAAATTGTTACTTTCAGATCTCTCCAATTTGTTGATGTAGGAGCTCAGAGCTATAAACTTGCCTCTGAGTTAAGTCTAGTTGATCTATGCAGCTGATTAGATCTGCGGTTTCTCTGTTGACTTTTTGCCGAGTTGATCTATCTAGTGGGGAGAGTGGTGTGTTAAAATCCCCAACAATTAATGTCTTTGGATCTATATGGGATTTGAGGGAAAGTAGTGTGTCTTTGATAAATTTGGGTGCTCCATTGTTTGGCGAATAGATATTTAGAATTGTAATATCCTCCTAAAGGAGAGATCCTTTAATTAGTATGTAGCGACCTTCTTTATCTCTTCTCACGATTTTTAATTTGAAGTCTATTTTATCTGATATTAGGATTGCAACTCCCGCCTGTTTATGAGGGCCGTTTGTTTGGTATATTTTGTTCCAGCCTTTAACATTGAAAACGTGTTTGTTTTTACGTGCAAGATGTGACTCCTCCAGGCAGCATAGAAGGGTCTTGTTTTTTAATCCAACTAGACACTCTATGTCGCTTAATTGAAGAGTTCAGTCCGTTAACGTTAAGAGATAGGACTGAGAGGTATTTGGGAGTTCCTGCAATGTTATCCACCTTCTCAGTTTGGGTGCAGTTTCTTTGCCGTTGTTGCCGTCTTGTTGGTTTTCTATGTGTAAGACATCTTTAAGAATCTTTTGTAGGGCTGTATTGTTTCAATTTTTCTTTGCTATGGAAGGTTTTTATTTGGCCTTCAGTTATGAAGGAGAGTTTAGCTGAGTACAGTATTTTTGGTTGATAGTTGTTTGTTTTTAGGGCATGGCATACGTCATTCCAGGCTCTTCTTGCTTTGATTGTCTCTGCTGAGAAATCTGAGGTAATTTTAATTGGTTTCCCTTTATAGATGATTAACCTTTTCTCCTTGACAGCTTTAAGGATCTTTTCCTTCTGTCTGGATTGATCCTGCTTGCTCCAGCTCAGGCCTTGGAATAAAATGAGTCATTTAGCAGGTCACAAGAACTTAACGGCGAAGTGACCTGCCAGACTCAGCTCCATCCAGGGAAAAGTCACCCAGCTCAGGCGCCAGCCATCGGAGTGCCTTGCCTCACTGGGTAACCAGAGCCAGAGGCTGCCCCTCCCTCTAGCAGCCACCACAATCAATTGAAAAACAGAAACCCTGAGAATGGCTCCAGGCTGGGTGCTATGAGCTTTATCACAAAATAGCCCCAGGGAAAAGCTGTTTGTTGAAAGGCCTCAACTCTACCCAGAACCTAGCCTCATCACCACATCCCCCTCTTTTGTGATTCTCAAAGCAGATCACCCTCCCAGAAAACTAACCTGGGATGAAGATCTCAAAATCTTGGGTAAAGCAGAGCATTTTTCTGCCTCTTCCAACCAACCGACTTAAGAAACCAATGAAGCCACAGGACCTCAAGCTGACCAGAGACTCCAACAAGGGACTGGTTACAGACAAAAGGGAGATACAGGCTTCTTCCCACTCCTCCCCCCCCCAAAAAAAAATCAAAATAATTTTTTTCTTTTTTTTTTTCTTCTTCTTCTTTTCTTTTTTTTGCTTGTTTTTTGTTTTTTGTTTCCATATATATATATATATATATATATATATATATAAATTTTTCCCTTCTAAAACTTTTATTAATCTTTAATTTTTGCCTCTTCTGAAAAAATAATTGTTTTCCAGTTAATTTTTTTTTCTGATCTTATAATTTTTATTTTAGGAATATGTGAATGAGCGTTTTCTTTTCTTTGCTTGTCTTCTTTCTCTTTTTCTTTCTTTCTTAATTATCTTTTTGTTTTTTGCCTAGCTCTACTAAACTTCTGATCTTTTCTTCTCCCTTTCCCATCCTTAAAGTTTTTCACATCTCCTCTATGTCCCTCCCCTTCTCTGAACATATTCGCATTCTTCTCTAAATAGACGGTCTTTTAACCTCTATAATAACATTAATTTTTACGTTTCTATTTTTTTTCTGGTCTCTCTTCATTCCCCTTTCCGTCTCTTCTTTTTCTGTCTCTCTCTACTTGCATCCTACCCAACCCATTTCCTGCATTGTTATTAAGACATAGTTAACTCTCCCTGTGCTCCCCACACCAATCTATTCCTATTTTTTACCCACATCTCTCCCTAATCCTAATAATTTCTGGTTTTCCAAATTCTTTTCTGCGGTTCGAAGTCCTTTAACATATAGTTGTTTGATGTTGAATAGATGTATCTGTTGAAATAGATTGTATCTGTAGACTATTGTCTGTACAAACGCAAACTTTGGTTGATGGTTGCCTTAAGATAGTGTTCTAGCACAAAACTGGTACAATGTTCATCTGAAATGGGCCGAGTAAGCCAGAAAAACACAAGAAAAATGGCAAATTCGGGTATCTCAATTCCCAATCTTGATAATCTGGGATTAGAACAGATAAACAATAATCCAGAGGAGAGTTCCCAAATAGCTGTACAAACACTAATAGCAAACATGATAAATGAGAAGTTTGACAATGTACAAAGGACTCTGTAGGAGCGTGATAGGGAGAGAGAGGGGCATCCCAGAAGTTTATACAGGAATATCATAAGCGTGAGGAAGCTACTCAAAAACTGATACAGGATTTGCGTGAAGAACTTGAGAATATTCAAAGGGAAAGGGAGGAATGGAGTGAGCAAGCAGAGAACACTCAAAGGGAACTGTAGGAATCCCACGAACGGGAATAAAGAGAACTGCAGGAATCCCACAGACGGGAGGAAGCTAATCAAAGAGTAATTCAGGAATTGAGATACCAGGTAGAGAACACACAAAGATCACTAAAGGCATTCATGGAATCCATTAACAAAGAGCTGAAGGAAGTCAGGGAGACCACAAAGGGAATGCTGAATAGAACCCAACAGAAGGAATGGGAGTCCAAAGAAGCCATAACCAATCAACTAAGTGATTTGAGAACAAACACTGAACACCAAATTAAGGAAGTAAAGAAATTCATACAAGACCTAAAACAGAGCTTCAACAAAGAACTTGAAGCCATCAAAGTTGACCAATTATAAGGAAAAGAGATAAAAAAACAAAGTAGAGTGTCTTGACAGCAGGTTAGACCATGCAGAAGATCGAATCTCAGGGATTGAAGACAGCCTAGATATTATAGAGAAAGAACATACAACCATCCAAGACAAGTACAAGAAATATGATAGGTCTATCCAGCACCTGGAAGACACCACCAGAAGGCCCAATCTAAGGATAATGGGTGTAGAGGAACACCTAGAAACAGAAGTTAATGGTCTAGGAAATTTGTTTAACAGGATCCTAGCAGAGAACTTCCCAAACATAGAGAAAGGTAGGCCTATTCAGATACAAGAAGCTTTTAGAACCCCAAATAGACCAGGCCAGAATAGGACATCCCACTGTCACATTACAATCCACACAGGATCAACCCAGACCAAGGAAAAGATCCTTAAAGCTGTCAAGGAGAAAAGGTTAATCACCTATATAGGGAAACCAATTAGAATTACCTCAGATTTCTCAGCAGAGACAATCAAAGCAAGAAGAGCCTGGAATGACGTATGCCATGCCCTAAAAACAAACAACTATCAACCAAGAAACTGTACATGTCTAAACTCTCCTTCATAACTGAAGGCCAAATAAAAACCTTCCATAGCAAAGAAAAATTGAAAAAATATATCTCCATCAAACCAGCCCTACAAAAGATTCTTAAAGATGACCTACACAAAGAAAACCAACAAGACGGCAACAACGGCCAAGAAACTGCACCCAAATTGAGAATCCAAGAACCTTAGGAAGAACCCAGTTTTCGCAGCCCCCAAGAAGGTGGATAACATGGTAGGAACTCCCAAATACCTCTCAGTCCTATCTCTTAACGTTATCGGACGGAACTCTCCAATTAAGTTACATAGACTGTCTAGTTCGATTAAAAAACAAGACCATTCTATCTGCTGCCTGCAGGGGTCACATCTTGCCCGTAAAAACAAACACATTTTCAATGTTAAAGGCTCGAACAAAATCTACCAAGCAAACGGCCCTCAAAAACAGGCGGGAGTTGCAATCCTAATATCAGATAATATAGACTTCAAATAAAAATCGTGAGAAGAGATAAAGAAGGTCCCTACATACTAATTAAAGGATCTCTCCTTTAGGAGGATATTACAATTCTAAATATCTATTCGCCAACAATGGAGCACCCAAATTTATCAGAGAAACACTACTTTCCCTCAAATCCCATATAGATCCAAAGACATTAATTGTTGGGGATTTTAACACACCACTCTCCCCACTAGATAGATCAACTCGGCAAAAAGTCAACAGAGAAACCGCATCTAAACAGCTGCATAGATCATCTAGACTTAATAGACATTTACCGAACATTTCACCAAGCAGCATCAGAATACACTTTCTTCTCAGCAGCACATGGAACGTTTTCTAAAATAGACCACATTTTAGGCCACAAAGCAAACTTGTCTAAATTCAGAAACATTGAAGTTATACCTTGCATTCTCTCTGACCACAATGGAATAAAATTAGAACTCAACACCAAAAGCCACCAAAGAAAGTCCGGCATCACATGGAGGCTGAACAACACACTGCTGAATCATGAGTGGGTCATGGAAGAGATTAGAAAGGAAATTCAATTGTTCATGCTATTCAACAAAAATGAACACACAAATTACCATCTCCTCTGGGACACAGCAAAGGCAGTACTCAGAGGCAAGTTTATAGCTCTAAGCTCCTTCATCAACAAATTGGAGAGATCTGAAACTAACAATTAATGGCACATCCAAACCTCCTTATAAAAGAGCATCAAGATAATCCCAATGTAGTAGAAGGAAAGAAATAATCAAAATTAAATCAGAATTAAATGAATTAAAATCCAAAAAAACTATAGAAAGAATCAACAAAACAAAGAGTTGGTTCTTCGAAAAACTTAACAAAATTGACAGACCCTTAGCAAAACTTATCAGAAAAAGGAGAGAACACACCCAAATTAATAAACTCAGAGATGAGAACGGAAACATCACCACGGAAACAACCAAGACTGAGAACATTATAAGAGAATACTTCTCAAAATTTTATGCTAATAAGTTTAATTCAGTTTTTTTTAAAAATACTTTTTATTCTACAATTTGTGATGAGAGTGGTTAGAATTACATGATTAAGGTAATGAGTACATTTTTATTGAGCATTGTTACTTCCCCTACCTCCCCTCATCCCCAAACCCTAAAATTGTGAAATTTAAAGTCTTGTACATCTCATTGTTACAGTACATCAACTAGTATTCTGTTTCAGCATTTTAGTATTTCCCTTCCCTCCACAATGTAGAAAAAAAAATATATGTAAGAGGCAGGCCACTCTCAGCAAACACAATGAAAACAGGGATAAAAAGGTGGAAGAACATTGAAGAAAAACAAATCGCATAGAACAGTTTAGAATCATGAAAAACAATAGCAAGAAAGTAAAAATAAGTTGTGTCCCTATCTAGGGGTACATTTCATTTAACATCTTCTTGTATGGTCTTATTTCACATGCCTAATTCTCATCAAATTACATGAAATACAGTATGTACCAAAATCCAATACAGTGGCAACATTGTATAAAACCAAAACTAAAGGAAAAAGGCAAGTAAAGATTCACATAACACATAGAGAAATAGATTCACATAACACATTTTAAAAAATCAAGAATGTGAAACCAACTGCTTTTGTATTTCACAGCTTGTTTTGTTTAACCTAATATTCTACGGTCGTATGTATATTACTATTAAGCTATTGTGATCCTATTCTAGGACTAAAATGGGCATATACAATTTTTTAGAAATAAGAGAATCTATGCAGCCTATGTTCATTGGGTCTTGCACACTATAATTCATGTTTGTTTGTTTTTTTACAATTTTTGCATTTCCTTACAAAGGGCACTGTGCCATTCTTTCTAAGGGAAAGTAGAATTCCCAGGGGATTATAACCCACATTTACTGATCCATTAATCTACATTCAGGCATCTAGAGTGGTTACTGATTTTCCCTCTGAAATGAACATAACTTTGCCAATATAATGGAATGTGGTGGAATTTCAATGTTGAATTGATTTATCTTTTTTTTTAATTGTCAGAGTTTTTGAGCATTTCTTCATATGTCCTTAGGGCATTCTCAATTAGCCATCTTTGAAGTCTCTCTTTAAATAGACTTTTTCATATAGCGGGCTTATAGTTCAAGATTCTTTGGGGCTGAGGGATTTGACTTGTTGAATGTTGATTATATTTCAGCACTAAGACACTTTTCTCTTTCATAGCTAGTGAAGATTTTCTCCCAGTATTTTTGGCGTCCTTTTTTCCTACATAGCTATGTCCTTTTGTATAAAGAAGCTGGCAGGTTCATGTATAGATTTTGTCTAACGTTTCTTTGGCTTGATGCATTTGTGCATCTGTAATGGAAAGTTTCAACCTGTTCTAAGAGACCTCGTATTTCTCTATTGTTTCCATTCTGAGTATTTTTTTTAACCTAGAGGTCTGACTCCTTTGATAAGTGTTATGACACAGGGTGGTGTATAATCTAACTTTGTTATAGGCATTTAAAGAGCATTACAAGACTATTTATTGAATATTGCTATTTCCTTTCAATGCGTCTATCCTGCTTCTATTTAAACTTACCCAATGAAGTCATATTTTTTTTCTTTAGCAGTGAGGTTTAAAACATAGGTGCCCTACTTTCTCTTTTTGTCTTAATTGGTGTATATCCATTTTCATCCTGGAAGAGGAATGCAAATGCTTAATGGCTGGATATATAGGAACAAGAAGATCATGGTGAGCAAAATGAACTCCAAGAAACATAAGTTTTATCTTTGATGGTGTTTTTTCTTTTTAAAAAAACAACAATTTCTTTTTCTTGCTTTATTTCCTTTAGTTTTCATAGGATTTCTCTACCTTGTCACTATATTTGAGTTTGTAACCGGTGGATTGTAGAAACTTTAATTGGAATAGAGCAAAGAAGGGGAATCAAAATTTTTTCATAGAGGACAATAGGGGACCCACTGCCAGAAAATTCTTTACAAGGCCACATGTAGAAAATTACCTTTACATCAGTTACATCAAGGAGCGATTTTAAGCTGAATAAACTGTAAGAAAAATGAGGAATAGAATATCATATGACAAGAAAAAGATTCACTGCCTTACCTTCATAATTATAATCCCTCTCTACATCACAATGACAATAAGTTTAACGAAAAAGAAGGGTATTGGTACATATATTGATTTTAGTTGACATAAGTTTACAAATGGATAAGTATGTAGATTGGGTTGCAGTCTATACACAGACGTGTGTACATAACCCTGTTCTCTTCATATCCCTACCAGACTAGAAAAGGCCCAGGTTTCCATCTGTGTACTGGTTCGAAACTATCCTTCACAAATTAGTGTTTAATGCATTCCTGCTCACACTATCTGAAGGAAAACCAAGAAACATTTAAAATTATACACTATTTGCAAATTGTGGCCATAATCAGAAATGCTTCCTTTTCAACACCATGATAAATATGAGCAACATTCACACATCTTTAACTTCTGCATCTGTACCCAAAAGATTCAACTCTATTTATTTCACAGGAGTCCTACCAATAAGTTTGCCTAAAGTATGTTTCAAAAACTATTCCATTTTGCATCAGAAAGTTTTTGGACCACATTGCCAAGTGCAGTGTAAATATGTAGGGACTTATATATGTGGAGCAAATCCAACACAAGTTGAATATTAAGATAGCCATCAAATATGTTTGCATACTATTGTGTTACACTCGACAGATACAGTCCACTCTTCTTGGAACACTTTGGAAATACATTGGGAAATTGCCAAAATATGCACACCCTCTCGCACTCAAAATGTCACACTTCTAGCACAAAATCATGGCATCTTCACAAGTTGCAATTTGGCCCCTCAAAAGAATATGGTTTGAATAGTAGTTTGTGTACACATCCATGTATCTGTTTTTTCTGCGACAGCTTTCAGGAGGAACTCCCAGAATACATCTTTAGATGAGTTTACATGTGGAAATCATTGAGATGGACGAGAAGATTGTATAGTAAGGAATATACTTCAGAATGTTGGTTGAAAAATCCCATTGAAATGTTCATGACCATACTGTATGGAATATATAATTGGTGTAAGATTTTTGTAAGAGGTCTAATGTCCTTACAGTTTTGTTATGTATTAGCTTCTGAAATTATAACAATGTATGAAATGGACGATGATTTTCACAGGCAAACAACGACAGTGAAAAATGAAGTATGATTTATTCTCCATTGGGAAACAAATTAGATTTCGATTTGATTATTGAAGTTTCTATATTCGAACCTTACCATGTCTGTGGGGAGAGGGACATGGTGAATTCCAAATAAGACATAAACACCAGGGTTTACTTCTGGATTCAAGGTAAGGGGCAATAGGGAGTGAATAGGTAGCAGAAATCATAATTAATTCATTTGGTTGAGTGAGCATCAGAATATAGTAATAAATGTAAGATATAGATGGTTCAATGAGAAATGGTTTGAACTCATGGTTTGCTCATAGAATGACTCCTGCAAAGAAATAAAGAAAAAATATTATTTTACTTTCAATGGAAAATACTTGAATATATATTCCTGTATTCTCCATATGAACAATACCTTCACTAGTAGTTGGAGAAATACTCAAAAACTAGTGAGAGCACATCCCCAGTTAGTTTCAAAATTTTTCATGGTTGCTTACACTTCCATTTCTACAGAAATTTGATCATTGTAAACAAACCTCAAAAATTACACGTGGACACGATGTCTCAGAACATTCAAACTTCATTGAACATTTGAAGTGTGATGCTAATTATTGTATTACTTGAGTGATTATTGTGCAGTTCATCAAAATTTTTCTAATATCACCAATTCAGACTCACCCAGGTCTTGGCACAGTTTCTGAAACGGGTCTCTTGAAAAATATTCATGGATGTATCATGCATCCAGGAAAAAAGGAAGAAATAATTCATGTGATTGTATAGAAAACAAAATCCATAGTGTTTTTACTATACAATGTTATTGCAATGAATGTAAATCAACATGATAAATTGATCTCCATTTCAATAATTTTGAGTATATGCATTCACAAAGAGTGATTGTTTCATGAGATGTAATCTACTAAAGGATACATGTTTTAGGGTATGCAAGTAAAATATGAAGGGATACAATGCAAGTACCTACAGGTACCATTACAAGAAATAATCCGTCACTCAAACATATAAACAGATTTTCCATTCTTTTTTTTTTTTTTTTGTCGGTTGTGGGGCTTGAACTCTGGACCTGAGCACAATCCTTCAGCTCTTCAGCTCAAGGCGAGCGCTCTACCACTTGAGCTACAGCGCCACTTCCGGTTTTCTGGTGGTTTATTGGAGATAGGAGTCTCATGGTCTTTCCTGCCCTGGCTGGCTTTGAACCGCAATCCTCAGTTCTCAGCCTCCTGAGTAGCTAGGATTACAGGCGTGAGCCACCAGCGCCCGGCTAGATTTTCCATTCTTATATGTGGACAAAACAAATGCTATTGTGAAGTCACAATCACATAGTGAAGTGGTATCAGGTAAATATATTCAGCAGTTTGTAATAATAATTGAACTTTAAAAACGACATGCATGTCAACTCTCAGTATGAATACTGAAATATTGGACTATGAAAGGAACATAGAAAATTTCCATTGACTAAGGGTAACATTTCAAACTTAACATTGCTTACTCAAATAAATATGGTTCTGAGAATTCTCTGCCTGAAGGATAACAACAATGATCAAGCCCAGGCAAGAGACTTGAATGCCAACGGCCCAATCAAGGATTCAATACTTATTACCAAGGAAGACACATAAAAATCCTTGATAACCTGTGAATAATTTTATCATAATTGTTTTAAATCGAAAGAAGCCAGGAGAAATTCCAAAAATCATAGAAATATGTCCTGGATCAACTTATGCGTGTTGAAACAGTAGGAAAAATTGTACTCCTTTTCAGTTTCTACACACAGAGACACAAAACTTGCACCTACAAATGGACGGGCAACAGAAATATCTGATCTCATACACACATCAGCTCAAATATATATAATGACAAACTAGGTTTGAATAAATCTTTGAGAAAGATCAGCAAGTATTATGGCCTCCTACTTTGTCACAGATTCTCTCACGGTCTTTAGTATGATCTACTTTTTAGATGCCAGAAAAACTATGATTAAATAAGTAAGAAATATTATCATAAGGGAATAGAATTAGTAATCCCATGGGGTCACATTATGTGTTCTAATAACCAATGAAATAAATAAATATCACTGCCCCATCAAACATTTTTTATGAAATTTGGAGAGAAAATGCATGATGGTAAGTGTAGGATGTTCATAAAATCTAAGTGGCTCTTATGTGGAACGAAAAAAATCAGAGATTTCGGAAAAACCAGTAAATATGTGGCATTGTTGATGAATATGTCATTACGTTCCTGTCTTTGGTTAATCTTCTTGATGGTCGCTAGCCTTGAACTTTGTGCTTGGGCAGAGTCCATGATTTCATCAACACTCGAATGTTCTACCACATGATCTACAGTGCCACATCCATTTTTGAGATGGTTAATTTGTGATGAGAGTGGGAAAACTATTCCTGTTACGCTACATTGAAAACTGATTCTCAGATTTCATCGTTCTAAGTTTCTTAAGCGACCTGTACCAGGCTTCTTCTTTTTTTTTGTTATCCAAAATGTGCAAATGATTTTTGAGTTTGTATGTTCCCAACAATCGTGCACATTGCAGGTCTATGAGTAACCATGGTTTTCCTTAAGGATAAGATTCTCTATAGTATTTGATTTTGAGGAGATGATTTCCAGAAATGAATCTGAAAAAAATTCTTCTCTTTATTAATTTGTAATTAGATGCTTATATGTCAAATGCATGAGATGCTAGAATTAACAACATTTTCACCTGCTTGGTCTCAAGTGTGGTTTTCTACCCCACATTAATTTCACATGACATAATCGTTTTCCCCTGCATTACAGCAGATGACAAACTATCTAACCACAAGTATAAATGTATCCTGTTTTTCAATTACTAAATTCATCTGTTCAGTTTGTAAATATGATGAGTTTAAATCATTTCCATTATCTTCCTGAATTAGAAAATTGTCACCAGATGCAAACCTGAATTTATCTATTCCCATTACCTATCCACAGCACTTTTTCTTTATATAAACTGCCCATTCATCCTTCACATAATATTGTAATACATTTGACATAGAACATACTTTTGAATATAAGTTCTTAGTGTGCTTACTTCCTTTTGAGAGAAAATTATATGAGCCCCTCTTGTGATGACAGGCGCACATAAATTCACCTAGGTATAATGTTGAATATGCTTGTTTTTTATGTACTGAACAGAAGAAAATAATTGACAATATCAATACAATTTGAATTTATTACCTCATTTATAAAAAGCATGAGGTCACATATTTGCAGGAAGACAAATTACATGATTTCGAGTTAAATAAATGCTTATGAAAAATTCCAAGCAAAACCATTACTGTTCAATTTTTCTTGTATTTTCCACCTTTGGATATCAGAGAGAAAATGTTTTCACATTCCATACAATAAAATATACTATCTATTTTGTGAATCTAGAAGGACGTTTATGCTAGCAATTACAATTCTATAAACCATCTCATAAGTACTAAGAGAGCAAAAGCTTTATAATTACAAATCTAATTTTGAATTTCCAATCTAAAACATATCCAATATATTCAAACTTTATTCAGGAATGAGAAATTTGAAATCCATGTAGAAATTGTTGCATAAAAATAGCTGTGAACAAATTTATTAAAATGTATCTTTGCAAATGCAAATTGTAAATCATCTCAAGAATCTCAAATATTTTATACTAATTCTAGGAGTAAATTTAAATCCTATAGACAATCCAAAATATTCATTAATCAATTTCATTAGGAAAACAGGGTAACCCACCAATCAGTCCGTACATTTATCAATTAACAGGTGAAGATACTGCCATTCGCACATCATAATTGATATGATGAGTGAATCTTGAAACTAGGAAATAAGGACAAAAACTATTGGTCCAACATAATACGGTTATCTATGGCTTTACAGATTTAAATTGATTATAAGAGAATGAGAAGAACATTCATATAAAGTAATTCAGATATGATGTAAGTTGGGTGATTTTCTTCTTGGTTCTAGTGAAACTATCCTTGAATTTGCCACCAATCACAGGATCACCAGTCAAAGAGCAATACAAACTTAGTTTTACTGAGCAAAATACTTGGGTATATAGTTAGTTGTTCATTTATCCTATTTCTTCACTTTGAATTTTGACAGACAATAGTGTGTCATTAAAAAACAGATTTTTCTTTACTTGTTGTCGTCAGAGTGTTTGATTGTGCCCCCCAAAAACTTGGGCTAGGATCTTCCAAGGATTCTGCCAAAGATAGAAACACATACTCGATTGAGGTGCTAGATTACATGGGCTCTAACATTATACCATTATTGATATAGAAAAAAACAAGCTTAACCCCCTTGAGTCTTATTAGAAACATTTAACTGGATAATAAACATGGAAAAGAATTAGTACTTAGCCAGGTGCAAAAACAAATCATTTAAATGTTTGACAAGGTTTTGAATCATTAATGATTGCATAAGATAATATATGTTATTGATATTAGCAGACAAGAAAATGCAAGTTGAACATAGATTTTAATTTCAATCCTAAAGGAAGAAATCATACACTATCATAAGCAGAAAAATCTGCAAACTTTTTTGGGGGGTGGGGAGGAATCCGTTCGTGGGGCCTGAATTCTAGGACTGGGCGCTGTACGTCAGCTATTCAGCTCAAGGCTAGCGCTCTACAATTTGAGCTATCGCAACACTTCCAGCTTTTGTTTTCTGCTTATATGTTGCTGAGGAATTGATCCCAGAGCCTCATGCATGCAAGGTAAGCCCTCTACCACTGAGCCACCTTCCCAGCCCCCAAATCAACAAGCTTTGTACCTTCATCCCAGTCTTCCTAAGAGGAAAATTATGGCCATGTATTTTTAGAACTCTTGTCTTGTTTCCCGTTCCATTTGATGTTATCTACAAATAAACAGAAATCAACCATCTGAGTAGGTGAAAAGGGCCTAAATTGATTTAGTTTCTCTTTTCGTTGTAAGGCTTACCTACATCAACTACAAGAGTTTTGTCCATACAAGTTGCAATATGTTAACTAAGTCAATCTCGTGGAATCAGGTGGCGAGCATTAAAGGGACAAGTAGCCAATCTGGCAGCAATATCAGGGTGATTCTGTGTAACACAAGTTCAAATATGAAGAAATATTTTCAATTTTTCTCTTTTCAGATTTCTTTGGGCAGGATGCCTACCATGGGCTGGACACCACTGTATGGGTACTATGCTAGTTCATCCTGTTTGTTATAAATGCATATTTTTATTGTAAAGATACTGTACAGAAGAGTTAGAATTTTGTGAATAAGTACATTTCCTATAGATCATTGTTACTGCCTCCTTTGTTTCCCCTATGATCCCTTCCTTCCCTATCATGCCAACTCCTCCTGCCCTTTCCTGAACTCATAGCTAAGGTTGTAAAGCTCATTTTCAACATAGCCTCTTGTATATATAATTGTTGAATGGGTCAACCTGTATCCCAAAGAAGTATAGAGTTTCCTCAAAAGATTACATGTAGAGCATTAACATGTGCATTAACATGAATGATCATAGACAAGACCATGGTAAATCTACCACAATTGTGTACCATAGCTAAGATATGAGACCAACTCAGAAGTCCCTCAGTAGACGAATGGATTAAGAAAATATGGTCATTTTATGTAAAATGGAATTCCATGCCTCCATCAGAAAGAATGATGTTGCTCCATTTGTTAGTAAATGGTAAGATTCAGAAAAAATATGTTAATTGAAGAAAGTCAGGCCTAAAGAAACATAGGTCCATTGTTTCCCTTAGTTAGAATAAGTAGTGTATGTTCAGGAAAAGCAGAAATGTTTAAAAGTGATGTACATGGAACCATAATAAATGCACTTTACAATTTCAGGAGGGGTGATGGGAAGTTGGGAGTGTAGTTGAGGAGGTTGGAGGGAGGGGATGGTAGGGTGAAACCAAGAAGGAGGCAAAAGTGCTTGATGTCTCCATCAGAATGAATGGTACTGGCAATGTTGTTAGCAAATTGGAAGACAGGGAAAATTTATATCAAGTGAAGTAAGCCAAGACCAAAGAAACATGGGTCCCATGCTTTCCTTATTTGCAATAACTAGTATATGTCTGAGACAAGCAGTAAATATTAATTAAAAGGAACCCCAAGATAAGGACAGAGGTGTATTTTTCTTTCTTGCTACAGTTCAAACATATTGCTTCAAAAGTACCACATGATGTTTTTGTTCCATTGTATATACCTCCCCCACAGAAGAACCCCTATTTTTGAAGAGCTGAGTAAGATCACAGAAGAGAAGCTGGAGGAAAATCTCTCGATGAGAAAGCAATTTTAGTGTTCCAGAAAAATTTTCTGGGTTAGAGAATTGCACTAAGTGAGCCCTCACAGTATAGAGATTTTGGCCAGAGAGGGAAATCCATCAAGGAGACACATCTGAGCACTTGCAGGTAGGTGTGGGTGCAGAGGTTGTGGTGGATGTGGTGGCCATGGCCAACATACTAACAGAGTCTGAGACATAGGGGACAGACCCTTCTCACAATCAGTCAGAACTGACAGGGAGCAGAAATCTTCATCCTAAGGATCCAAAACCAGGGATGGCCCAGAAACCAGGAATATGGTATAAGTAGAACCATGACATGTCATTCATTCTCAGAGACCAGCTGTGGAAAGACTGCCCCTCCCCACCACCAGAGCTCTCCATCTCTGATACTGACAAAGGCCTGCCTGAGCAGCTGGCTTTAGGCTTTTGAAGAACTTTAAACAAAGAGCCATTTAGCAGGTTACAGGTACCTGACCTGAACTGCCAGGCTCAGTTCCACCCAGGGGAAAATCACCCTGCCCAGGCAGAGAAGCTCCATCCCATGAAAAGTGACCTTTTTCACTGGGAAAACAGTCTGATTATGCCCCTCCCCATTGCATCCTAGACACAGAATTGGAAATCAGTAAACCTAAACACTGAGAATGGCTCCAGGCTGGGCTCTGTGAATTTTTTTAGGAGCTAGGTCCTCACGGAAAAGCTATCATTGGTCAAAGGTCTTAACACTACCAAGAAACTAGCCTTATCACATAAACTACAAGCTAGAGGAAACAGGCATCTCACTCATTTGAGATACTCAAAGCCAATCTTCCTGCCATTCAACAATCCTGGGAGGAAAGCAATAAATTCCAAAAACATTCGGAGCATCTTTCTCCCTAATCAAACAAAATGACTAAAGAAATCAATCAAGCCACAGAAAAGCAAACATCATAAGCAGACTAGAGTCTCTATAAAGAGACTGGTTACAAACACAGACGACATACAAGATTCCCCCATCATTCCCAAAATTCAAAGGACACTTTACCAATCATTTTTTATTTTTATTAATTTTATTTTATCTTTTGTTGTGAAAATATTGTTCAGAGGGGTTACTATTTCCTGGGCAAGATAATGAGTACATTTATATCTCTCAGTCCTAACTCTTAATATTAATGGACTTAACATTCCAATTAAGCAACATGGACTGTCTAGATCGATGAAAAAGCAAGATCATTCTATCTGCTGCCTCCAAGAATACATAACACATTGCCCATAAGGATAAACATAATTGGAAGGGAGAGGCTGGATTAAAATTTACCAAGCACAGAGCCCACATCAACAGGCAGAATTTGCAATCCTAATGTCAGATAAAATAGACTACAATTTAAAATTGAGAAGAGGTAAAAATTAAACCCTGTATTATCTTAGACCACAAGGGGATAAAATTAGAACTCAATATCAAAAGCCACCAAAGAAAACCCTAGAACACATGGAGGCTAAACAACACACTGCTCTCTCACAAGTGGGACATGGAAGAGAATAGAAAAGATTTTCCATTACTCATGATATTCAACAAAAATGATCATACAAATTCCCAGCTCCTCTGACACACAGTAAAAGCAGTACTCAGAGGCAAGTTTACAGCTCTGAGTTCCATCCAGAACAATTGAAGGTATCTGAAACCATTATTAATGGAGACATCTGAACCTAACTGCAAAAGAATGTCAAGATAAACCCAATCCGTAGATGGAAAGAAGTCATTAAAATAAAATCAGAATTAAATGAATTAGAATTTTTTTTTAAAATAGAAAGAATAAAATATACAGGGTTGTTTCTTTGAAAAAGTTTAAAGAATTGACAGGCTTAGCAAATCTTATCAGAAAAAGAAGAGACCACACCAAGTAAACAGAGGGGAAAATGGAAACATTACCACAGGAAGAACCAGGATTCAGAACATTATAAGGGAACACATCTCAAACCGTTAGGCTAATAATTTTTGGTATCTGGAAGAAATGGACTATAGAAATGGACTATTTCCTATCAAATTTCAACATGCAAAACTAAACCAAAGTGAGTTGAACCAACTTCACAGACCCATATCAAGAATCTAGATAGAAACAGCAATAACAGACCACCCAACTAAGAAAAGCACAGGACAGAATGGATTTTCAATGGAATTCTACAAGGCCTTCAAAGCAGAATTAAAACAGTACTCCTCGAAATCTTCAATCAACTTGAAGGAAAATTTGATTTCTATGCTCTTCGTATGAAGCCATCATAACCCTCAATCCCAAAAAGTGGCCTGGTTTCATTAAAGAAAGGAAATTAAGGACCCATTACTTTCAAAAACATTACTTTCAAACTCAACAATGTTTTGGTCAATCAACTTCAACAATTCATACAAAAAAATCATATATCAACATCAAACTGGGTGCATTTCAAGGATGCAAATATACACAAATTAATTAGTTCAATATACACAAATCAATTGCTGTAATTCACCACATCAACAAGTGCAAGTATATGTACCACATGGTTACTTCAATAGATGCAGAAAAGCCAGTGACAAGATCCAACACCCTTTATGATGAAGGCTCTGGAAAAAAATAGGAATCCATGGAACATTCTTCAATATAATAAAGACAAATATACTTCCAGCATTTTACACAATGATGAAAAGTTAAAGCCATTCCGTCTAACTCAGAAAGCAGACAAGGATGTCCGCTCTCTCCTGATCTCTTCAATTTAGCACTAGAATGCTAAACAACAGCACTAAGACAAGTTGGAAACATAAAGGGGATCCAAATACCATAAAATGAAGTAAAAAATCTCCCTCTTTGCAGAGGACATGATCTTCTATTAACAAATTCCCATGAACTCCACTCCCAAATGACTCAAGCTCATTAGAAACTTTGGCAAAGTCGCAGTGTATAAAATTCACACTTAAAAGTAAATGGCTTTTATGAATACCAATAATGAGAAAGGTGTGCCTGAAATAAGGAAAGCAACTCCATTCCTAATTGCCCCACAAAAATTGAATAAACTTAACCAAAGAAGTGAAGGACCTCTATGATTAAATCTTTTCCAATCTGAAAAGGGAAATCTAAAGAGAACTTAGAAATTGGAAAACCGCACATGTTCCTGGATAGGAAGGATCAAATCCTGAAAATGGCAATACTTCCCAAAGCGATCTGGAAATTCAATAAGATGGATATCAATATTCTAAACTAATTTTTCAAGTAAATGGAAGAAACAATCCAAAAATTCATATGGAACAACAAAAGATCCCAAATGGCAAAAACAATCCTCAACAGAAAGAATTGTCCTGGAGGAATATCAATAGCAAATTTCCAACTCTACTAAAAAACATAGTAATTAAAAGAGCTTGCTACTGGAACAAGAGGCCACAGGACCAATGGAATAGAATTGAAAACCTAGAAATCAACCCACAGTCCTATAGCTACATAAACTTCCATAACAGAAGTAAAAAATAGAATGGAAGAAAGTTAGCCTTTTCAGTAAGTGGTGCTGACAAAACTGATTCATCACCTGTAGAAAACTAAAGCTAGATCCTCATGTATCAACCTTCATCAAAATCAACTTCAAATAGATTAAAGTCCTTTGAGTAAAAACAGACACCCTGACAACATAGAGGATGGAATAGGAGAAACCAACAGGCCAAAATTTGAGTAACAGAGATTCAGAAACACATTCAAAGAAAGTTTGGAGAATAGGATTGTATGAAGCTGCAGAGCTTCTGCATGGGAAAGGACATACCTAGTAAAATCAATAGAAAGCCCACAGATTAGGAGAAGGTCTTCACTATCCATACAACTGACAATGTTCTCATTTCTAAAATATACCTTGAACTCAAAAAGTTAAATCCCCCAACAACAAATACAAAAAAAACAACTGACCAATAATTAAGTCAGCTAAAGATTAAAGAGAAACCTATCTGGAGAGAAAAGATGGAAGAAATGCTCAACACATCTAGCCATAAAATAAATGCAAATCAAAAGAACATTGACATTCCACCTCACCCCAGATAGAATGGCTATACTCAAGAACTCTCATAACATCAGATGCAGGTTGCATGTGGCCAGAAGTGAATCCTACTGCATTGTCATTGGGAGTGTGAACTTGTTCAACCACTTTGGAAAGTAGCATGGTGTTTCATGAAAAGACTCCACATACAGCACTCCTATGACCCAGCAATCCCACTTTGGGGCATTTACCCAAATGATAACAAACAAGACCACACTAAAGCTACCAGCACAGCTAGATTTATTGCAGCATAATTTATTCTAGCTAAGCTATGGAAGCAAACCAAATGCTCCTCTGTAAATTATTGGAGCAAGAAAATGGATTTATACTCAGTGGAATTCTATGCCTCCATCAGAAAGAATGACATTGCCCCATTTGATCTGGAACTTATTATAGCAATGTTACAAGAAGAAAAAAAATTTTCTACCCACAGTTCTGTGAACCTTCAAATTTGGTGAAATTTGGATGAAACTAAAAGCAAGTTTTTAATCATTACCCTAAATAAAGAAAAGAGACACAATGCATCTCCCATGTTTACACTTTATAACCATGGAATCATAACTTAACTATCCAAACTGAATTTTAGGGCATATAATAATACAGTGGCTATTTTCACAAAATAATGTTTAATAATAAAATTAATTTACATTTCGGCCATTAGGCACAGGGGAGGAAAAAGAAACCACCTCTACGTTTTGTGAAATATGGCACACACAGTTTAACAAAATTGCACACAACTTCCCTTTGTTCTTTTTTGAACAGAGATTGAGATATACATCTCCAGAAATAAACTAGCTGGGCTTCGATTGTCTTACTTTCCATTACATGCTGAAGAGATTTCAAAGAAATACAAAAATCTATTACATTTGTGCCCACAATCTTTCATATCTTTCACGTACATTTCCCACAATTTATCTTAAAAACAATATGCAAATTGATCTATGAACTAAAGGAATTACATAATATCAACATGTTCTAATGAAACATCAACTTTCTACATTTCACGAGATTGTATGGGAACCTGCATGATCTGATTTTTTGATTTTTAACACAGAGACACTGCAATACCCTCTCAGGATCCACACATTCCTCTGAAAGAGAAAAATACCTCGGGAAAATCAATGCATTGGAACACGCCAAGTCTTGAATCTTATTTCCCTTATGAACTCCAGCTTAATTTATGAATCTGTATTTGGAGAATATAGAATCAAAATTTGACAAAGAGTATTACTCTGGAATTTAATTTCTTATGTATTCTGTTTCTAATAGGGAGTTGTTACTTTTTAGCATTATGAAAAATATTTATTCTAGTTAAAAATTAATCAATGAGGTCAAGTGAAACTGTTAGCTTGTTTTATCTTCTGAGAGCATACATCCACTGAGCTCCCCTTATTTAATTGCTTTCTTACATTTCAATCTCCAATATGCCCATCATTTACATTCGTTTTCACTTTTCAATCTAGAACATCAAAAGTCACAGTAATAATTATCAAAATGTCTAAAGTTTCAGATTCAATCAGGAGAAATCTCATTATCCCATTCTCTCAGCTCCCATCAATATACTTTCTGTTATTACAAAAATAGTGTGAACAGGACCATTTAATATAACTTCCCCAAACAAATGTGTAAACATTTTTACCTTTTCCATTGTGACAGGCAGATAAATATTAGTAAGTCCTGCGGATAAAAAAAAAAAATTCTGAGAGGAAACATGACAAAATACATGAAAACCACATCATAAATGTGGTTCCTCCGCGATATGAAAAATAAAAACTGGGTAAAACCTATTCATCTCTAATACGTTTTGTTGCTGGACACACTTGAATTGAAATGCATGGATATTCCCTGTCTAATTCACAGATTATAACACTCTATGGAAATGTATAGCTTTTGAACTCAATATATTTTGTATTTTTCAGGCCTTTGTACCTTACCAAATCAGAGGATGATGCATCATGACAACTTTTAAGTAAATTTGGAAAAGGTCTTCTTAATTATGGATGTCTGAGTTAACAATATCCAAATTCCAATGTATAAATTTCTAATACCTATTGAACATACCTATTGAAAGTAAAGAATTTTCATTCTTTTCCCATGGAACAAGCCGGACTGGTTAGAGAAAATTATTAGAACTACATTTGGGATGTCAGGGGTAGAAAGTGAGAAAAGTTCTAATCACATACACGAGCCAAAGAGATGATTTATATATATAAGACTTAAAAGAAAGAAGAGAAGGCAAGGGACTGTTACCTGTATCCTTCAGTTAACTGGATTCACCAAACAAATCAGGATCTCCTCCCCACGACGGACGATGTCCCATTAGTTGGTTTTCCACAGCAACAGCTACTTCTGTATAATGACTTCTCTAGGTGGGGTCACCGTTATTGTGATGTAGCTCATAAACCTCACTTCCGTTTTAGGAACTGACAGAACTCAGCCACACTTCCGCATATGGCAACGGAAGTGCTGACTTCCGGCCTGAACTCGGACGACAAAGTCCCATTTCCTTTTAGTATGCATTGGTATACTCTGATTCGGTATAAGAGAAATGTGTGAATATTCAGTACAGGAATAATGTGAATGGATGTGTCACACTTTTCATCTTCACAGGAACTACTGATTCTTTGTAAATGGTTCTGCCTAGACATCTCTACACATTCTATGTTCTATAAACCCACAATAAATCAATCTATAGGTATTATTTTTTCTTCTATAGTTTCTTTAGTCATCAATAATTTTATTAAGAGTTTCACAAAAAAACCCTTCAGAACTTAATCATCTTTTGACAAAAACGTTCTTTAGTCTTCCTTGCATTTTCTCTTTACGTCATCTTTTGAAGAAAATGATTTAAAAACAAAGACAAAAAATAACAACAGAAAAAATAAACTGATTATGGTATTCAAATGTCCTATTGATTTGAATGAAATAGAGGCAGCTTTACCACATGTGACTATTATTGCATTGTGAGATTTTGTTCTTTTTTTTTCCAAGGAAATTAGTGTTCCCTGATCGATACTGAAAATATAAGCAGTACATAAAAAGTTGATACAAACAATATACTGTTTGACATTAAACTGTTATAATTATGAAATGTTGTCGACCAAACTGTAACAGATTGATGATCTTCTTTTCTATTATCAAAGATAGAATTTGATACATGCAGAAAAATGAAAGGCTATTGACCTCAAGTATAATGTTAACTTCACATATATTACTATTCACAATTACCTAATCCCCTCAAAAGTTGTTGTCAAATGCATTCTGATTTGAAATAAAAAAAACAAATGTTATGAAACGAGAAGATTAAATTCTGGTTTCGAAACGAATGTGGCCTAAGGCTAACAGAAAACAATATACAAAAACCCCACTTTCATTATAGTTCAATGTGCATCCAAAATTAGGTGCAGCTTATCAACTTCAATGTAAGCAGTAATTCATTCAAGTGGTAAGAAAATAAAAAGAAGTAATTACAGATAGTGTTAAAATTGGGATTCATAGTGGTCAAAGAACTTCTAAGGGACTTTGCTTAGTATACCATTGTTTTGTGTGGTGTGGGTAGGTGGTAGTTGCACTTGACCACATTTGTATTGAGGTGTAAAATATTTTCTAAAATTTATGAATTTCACCCTATAGTATATTTTTATGTATAACTAGGTTCAGTAGAGTTTTTAACAAATCACGTATTTTAAAAATTTGACGTGTTCTCCGTATCTGTAGGCTTTATTTTGCTATGAGTAACTACAGCAATCTTAAGTTATCATACAATTTTCACGCAATTACTCAGTGTTCACCTGTGATAGAATGATTATATCAAAGCTCTAGCAGTAGTGTATTCGTGTCTAAAAAATGTGTTGAAAGTTCTCATTACAATATCAGTGGACATCCTTGAGTTGAGAATACATATCCACATCAAATTTGTGTTGAACATTAACTTTTTAATGATTTATTTGGTACTAAAAATAGTAAATAAATGGAAGAATACTCTTCACTATCACCTCACTCCAGTTAGAATAGCAAAAATCAAGAACTCTAACAACAACAGATGCTGGAGGGGATGTGGACAGAAAGGAACCTTACATCATTGTTGGTGGGAATGTAAACTTGTTCAACCACTTTGGAAAGCAGTATGGAGGTTCCTCAAAAGACTTCACATAGATCTCCCCTATGATCCAGCAATCCCACTTTTGGGCATTTACCCAAATGTTTACAAACAAGACCACACTAAAGCTACCAGCACAACTATGTTTATTGCAGCATTATTTACCATAGCGAAGATATGGAACCAACCCAGATGCCCCTCAGTAGATGAATGGATCAAGAAAATGTGGTATATATACACAATGGAATTCTATGCCTCCATCAGAAAGAATGACATTTCCCCATTTGTTAGGAAATGGAAAGGCTTGGAAAAAATTATATTAAGTGAAGTAAGCCAGGCCCAAAGAAGCATAGGTCCCATGGTTTCCCTTATTTGCAATATCTACTATAGGTGTGAGTCAAGCAGAAAAGGTCATATAATGTGATGTTAGGAAAATGAACCCTTAAATATGTATTTTAATGTTTTCGTTTCTTTCATGCATATGTTTCTAACGCATTTATAAGATTATTTCTTTGTTGCTTTGTATGTCCCTCCCCCACATTGTAACAACCGCTTTCACTATATTTGATGTCAGTATAACATGTGGAGGATATGGGGGCAAACATGTCGTTTAAGGACTCAGGTGGACCTGTTGCAACAATGAGAAGTACTAAATGTCATGTCAAAACCAGCTTTACAATGTCGGTGGGGGGGGTGAAAGGGTGGTATAATTGGATGGGGGGAGGGGGGAGGCTGGGAAGGGAGGTGAAGGGTTAACAAAGGAGGAGGGTGCAATGCTTGGTAAGAAATATATGCATTATCCTGCCCATGTAATTGTAGCCCCTCTGTACAGTATGTTCTCAAATAAAATAAAATAATATTAAAAAAAAAAGAATGCACACTGAGATTTTAATGAGAACTTTCAATACATTACATTTTTTACACACGAATACACTACTGCTAGAGCTTTGATATAATCATTCTATCACAGGTGACCACTGAGTAAGTGGGTGAAAATTGTATGATACTTTTAGATTGCAGTAGTTACTCCTAGCAAAATAAAACCTACTGATACTTAGAACACATGTCAAATTTTTAAAATACGTGATTTGTTAAAAACTCTATTGAACCTAGATATAAATAGAATTATACTGTATGGTGAAATTCATAAATTTTAGACAATATTCTACACCTCAATACAACTAGGGTCAAGTGGCACTTCCACCTACCCAAACCACACAAAACAACGTTATACTAAGCAAAGTTCCTCAGAACTTCTTTGCCCAATATGAATCCCAATTTTAACACTCTCTGTAATTACTTCTTTTTATTTTCTCACCACTTGAATGAATTACTGCTTACATTGAAGTTGATAAGCTGCACCTACTTTTGGATGCACATTGAACTATAATGAAAGTGGGGTTTTTGTTTATTTTTTTCTGTTTGCCTTAGTGTACATGCGTTTCGAAACCAGAATTTAATCTTCTCGTTTCATAGCATTTGTTTTTTTTTATTTCAAATCAGAATGTATTTGACAACAAATTTGAGGGGATTAAGTCATTGTGAATACTAATAAATGTGAAGTTAACATTATACTTGAGGTCAATAGCCTTTCATTTTTCTGCATGTATCAAATTCTATCTTTGATAATAGAAAAGAAGATCATCAATCTGTTACAGTTTGGTCGACAATATTTCATAATTATAACAGTTTAATGTCAAACAGTATATTGTTTGTATCAACTTTTTATGTCCTGCTTATATTTTCAGTATCGATCAGGGAACACTAATTTCCTTGGAAAACTTAAAAAGAACAAAATCTCACAATGCAATAATAGTCACATGTGGTAAAACTGCCTCTATTTCATTCAGATCAGTAGGACATTTGAATACCATAATCTGTTTTTTTTTTCTGTTGTTATTTTTTGTCTCTGTTTTTAAATCATTTACTTCAAAAGATGACGTAAAGAGAAAATGCAAGGAAGACTAAAGAACGTTTTTGTCAAAAGATGATTAAGTTCTGAAGGGTTTTTTTTTGAAACTCTTAATAAAATTATTGATGACTAAAGAAACTATAGAAGAAAAAATAATACCTAAAGATTTATTTATTGTGGGTTTATAGAACATAGAATATGTAGAGATATCTAGGCAGAACCATTTACAAAGAATCAGTAGTTGCTGTGAAGATGAAAAGTGTGACACATCCATTCACATTATTCCTCTACTGAATATTCACACATTTCTCTTATACCGAATCGGAGTCTACCAATGCATACTAAAAGGCAATGAGACTTTGTCGTCCGAGTTCAGGCCGGAAGTCAGCACTTCCGTTGCCATATGCGGAAGTGTGGCTGAGTTCTGTCAGTTCCTAAAACGGAAGTTAGGTTTATGAGCTACATCACAATAATGGTGATCCCACCTGGAGAAGTCATTATACAGAAGTAGCTGTTGCTGTGGAAAACCTACGAGTGGGACATTGTCTGTCATGGGGAGTAGGGGATCCTGACTTGTTTGGTGAATCCAGTTAACTGAAGGACACAGGTAACAGTCCCTTGCCTTCTCTTCTTTCTTTTAAGTCTTAGATATGTAAATCATCTCTTTGGCTCGTGTATGTGATTAGAACTTTTCTCACTTTCTACCCCTGACATCCCAAATGTAGTTCTAATAATTTTTTCCAAGTAGCCCGGCTTGTTCCATGGGAAAAGAATGAAAATTCTTTACTTTCTTAGACTTCAGAAAATAGCTATTTCTATTCTGGAGAACTCGAAATTTACTTTTATTCCCCTCACATTTATGTGCGTCAAAGCAATCATATGTTTAATGTCTTCTGGCTCTACTTCACGGCCACTAGACACTGCACAACTGAAATTCACTACCCATTGAACCAAAACCCAATCTGAAACATTGACTAACGAGTCTCAATGATTCCTTTGCTTTGCAATACATATGTGCTCTAAGAAGCATTACTTGAATAATATTCCATACTGATCTTATAATCTGAATAGGATATCACAGTATATCTGTGAGAATAGCAAATCCTCATTCACATAAGTGCATATGTTCAATAGATATTAGACATTTATACATTGGAATTTGGATATTGTTAACTCAGACATCCATAATTAAGAAGACCTTTTCCAAATTCACTTAAAAGTTGTCATGATGCATCATCCTCTGATTGGATAAGGTAGATAGGCTTGAAAAATACAAAATATTTTGAGTTCAAAAGTTATACATTTCAATTAAAGTGTGTCCAGCAACAAAACGTATTAGAGATGAGTAGGTTTTACCCAGTTTTTTTTTTTTCATATTGCTGAGGAACCACATTTATGATGTGGTTTTGATGTATTTAGTCATGTTTCCTCTCAGAATTTTTTTTTTTATCCGCAGGACTTGCTAATATTTATCTGCCTGTCACAATGGGAAAAGGTAAAAATGTTTACACATTTGTTTGAGGAAAGTATCTTAAACAGTCTTGTTCACACTATTTTTTGGAATAACAGAAAGTATATTGATGGGAGATGAGAGAATGGGATAATGAGATTTCCCCTGATTGAATCTGAAACTTTAGAAATTATGGTAATTATTACTGTGACTTTTGATGTTCTAGATTGAAAAGTGAAAACGAATGTAAATGATGGGCATATTGGAGATTGAAATGTAAGAACGCATTTAAATATGGGGAGCTCAGTGGATGTATGCTCTCAGAAGATAAATCAAGCTAACAGTTCCACTTGACCTCATTGAATAATTTTTAACTAGAATAAATATTTTCATAATGCTAAAAAGTAACAACACCCTATTAGAAACAGTATACATAAGAAGTTAAATTCCAGAGTAATACTCTTCGTCAAATTTTGAATCTATATTCTCCAAATACAGATTCCTAAGTTAAGCTAGAGTTCATAAGGGAAATAAGATTGAAGACTTGGCATGTTCCCAATGCATTGATTTTCCCGAGGTATTTTTCTCTTTCAGAGGAATGTGTGGATCCTGAGAGGTTACTGCAGTGTCCCTATGTTAAAAATCGCAAAATCAGATCATGCAGGTTCCCATACCATCTTGTGAAATGTAGGAAGGTAATGTTTCATTAGAACATGTTGATATTATGTAATTCCTTTAGTTCATAGATCAATTTGCATATTGTTTTTAAGATAAATTGTGGGAAATGTACGTGAAAGATATGAAAGATTGTGGGCACAAATGTAATAGTTTTTTGTATTTCTTTTGAAGTCTCTTCAGCATGTAATGGAAAGTAAGACAATCGAAGCCCAACTCGGTTATTTCCGGAGATGTATATCTCAATCTCTATTCAAAACAGAACAAAGGCAAGATGTGTGCAATTATGTTAAACTGTGTGTGCAATATTTCACAAAACATAGAGGTCGTTTCATTTTCCTCCCCAGTACCTAATGGCCGAAATGTAAATTTATTTCATAATTAAACATTATTTTGTTAAAACAACAACTGTATTATATTATGGCCTAGAATTCAGTTTTGATAATTAAGTTATGATGCTATGGTTATAAACTGTTAACATGGGTGATGCAATGTGTCTCCTTTCTTTATTTAGGGTATTGATTAAAGACTTGCTTTTAGTTTCATCCAAATTTCACCAAATTTGAAGGTTCACAGAACTGTAGGTAGAAAATTATGTTTTTCTTCTTGTAACACTGCTATAATAGGTCCCAGAACAATTGGGGCAATGTCATTCTTTCTGATGGAGGCATTGAATTCCACTGAGTATAAACCCATTTTCTTAGTCCATTAATTTAGGGAGGGGCATCTGGGTTGCTTCGATATCTTAGCTAGGATAAATAATGCTGCAATAAATCTAGCTGTGCTGGTAGCTTTAGTGTGGTCTTGTTTGTTATCATTTGGGTAAATACCCCAAAGTGGAACTGCTGGGTCATAAGAGAGCTGTATGTGGAGTCTTTTCATGAAACACCATGCTACTTTCCAAAGTGGTTGAACAAGTTCACACTCCCAATGACAATGCAGTAGGATTCACTTCTGGCCACATGCCCTCCTGCATCTGATGTTATGAGAGTTCTTGATTATAGCCATTCTATCTGGGGTGAGGTATAATGTCAATGTTCTTTTGATTTGCATTTATTTTATGGCTAGTTGTGTTGAGCATTTCTTCCATCTTTTCTCTCCAGAGAATTTTCTCTTTAACCTTTAGCTGACTTAATTATTGGTCAGTTGTTTTTTAAGTATTTGTTGTTGGGGGATTTAATTTTTTGAGTTCAAGGTATATTTTAGATATGAGACCCTTGTCAGTTGTATGGCTAGTGAAGACCTTCTCCTAATTTGTGGGCTTGCTATTGATATTGCTAGGTATGTCCTTTCCCATGCAGAAGCTCTGCAGCTTCATACAATCCTATTTTCCAAACTTCCTTTGATTGTGTTTCTGAATCTCTATTACTCAAATTTTGGCCTGTTGGTTTCTCCTATTCCATCATGTATGGTGTCAGGGTGTCTGTTTAAACTCAACGGACTTTATTTGGAGTTGATTTTGATGCAGGTTGATAAATGAGGTTCTAGCTTTAGTTTTCTACAGGTGATGAATCAGTTTTGTCAGCACCACTTACTGAAAAGGCTAACTTTCTTCCATTCTATTTTTTACCTCTTTTATGGAAGTTTATGTAGCTATAGGACTGAGGGTTGATTTCTAGGTTTTCAATTCTATTACATTGGTCCTGTGGTCTCTTGTTCCACTAGCAAGCTGTTTTAATTATTACGTTTTTGTAGTGGAGTTGGAAATTTGCTATTGATATTCCTCCAGGACAATTCTTTCTCTTGAGGATTGTTTTTGCCATTTGGGATCATTTGTTGTCCCATATGAATTTTTGGATTGTTTCTTCCATTTACTTGAAAAATGAGTTTGGAATATTGATATCCATTTATTGAATTTCTAGATCGCTTTGGGAAGTATTGCCATTTTCAGGATTTGAGCCTTCCTATCCAGGAACATGGGCGGTTTTTCCAATTTGTAAGTTCTGTTTAGATTTCCCTTTTCAGATCGTTAAGGATTTAATCATAGAGGTCCTTCACTTCTTTGGTTAATTCTTAGGTATTTTAATTATTGTGTGGCAATTAGCAATGGAATTACTTTCCTGATTTCAGGCACACCTTTCTCATTATTGGTATTCATAAAAGCCATTTAGTTTTAAGTGTGAATTTTATATGCTGCGTCTTTGCCAAAGTTTCTAATTAGCTCGAGGCATTTGCGAGTGGAGTCCATGGGAATTTGTAAATACAAGATCATCTCCTCTGCAAAGAGGGAGCTTTTTTACTTCATTTTATGGTATTTGGATCCCCTTTATGTTTCCATCTTGTCTTAGTGCTGTTGTTGAACACTGTGGTGCTAAATTGAAGAGAACTGGAGAGAGTGGACATCCTTGTCTGCTTCCTAAGTTTGACGGAATGGCTTTAAATTTTCATCATTGTGTAAAATGCTGGCTGTAGGTTTGTCTTTATTGTATTGAAGAATGTTCCATGGATTCCTATTTTTTTCCAGAGCCTGTATCATAAATGGTGTTGGATCTTGTCATTGGCTTTTCTGCATCAATTGAAGTAACCATGTGGTACATATCCTTGCTCTTGTTGATGTGCTGATATAGCAATTGATTTGTGTATATTGAACTAATTAATTTGTGTATATTTGCATCCCTCAAATGCACCCAGTTTGATGTTGATGTATGATTTTTTTTGTATGAATTGTTGAATTTGATTGACCAAAATATTGTTGAGTAGTTTTAGTTCTATATATTTGAAAGTAATGGGTCCTTAATTTCCTTTCTTTAATGAAACCAGGCCACATTTTGGGATTGAGGGTTATGATGGATTCATACAAAGAGCATAGAAATCAAATTTTCCTTCAATTTCATTGAAGATTTCGAGGAGTACTGGTTTAATTCAGCTTTGAAGGCCTTGTAGAATTCCATTGAAAATCCATTCTGTCCTGTGCTTTTCTTAGTTGGGTGGTCTGTTATTGCTGTTTCTATTTAGATTCTTATATATGGGTCTGTGAAGTTGGTTTAACTCACTTTGGTTTAGTTTTGGCATGTCGAAATTTAATAGGAAATAGTCCATTTCTATAGTCCATTTCTTCCAGATACCAAAAATTATTAGCATAACGGTTTGAGATGTATTCCCTTATAATGTTCTGAATCCTGGTTCTTCCTGTGGTAATGTTTCCATTTTCCTCTCTGTTTACTTGGTGTGGTCTCTTCTTTTTCTGATAAGATTTGTAAGACTGTCAATTCTTTAAATTTCTTCAAAGAAACTACCCTGTATATTTTATTCTTTCTATTTTAAAAAAAAATTCTAATTCATTTAATTCTGATTTAATTTGAATGACTTCTTTCCATCTACAGATTGGGTTTATCTTGCCACTCTTTTTCAGATAGGTTCAGATGTCTCCATTAATATTGGTTTCAGATATCTTCAATTGTTCTTGATGGAACTCATAGCTGTACACTTGCCTCTGAGTACTGCTTTTACTGTGTGTCAGAGGAGCTGGGAATTTGTATGATCATTTTTGTTGAATATCATGAGTAATTGAAAATCTTTTCTAATCTCTTGCATGACCCACTTGTGATAGAGCAATGTGTTGTTTAGCCTCCATGTGTTCTAGGGTTTTCTTTGGTGGCTTTTGATATTGAGTTCTAATTAATCCTCTTGTGGTCTAAGGGAATGCAGGGTGTAATTTTTACCTCTTCTCAATTTTAAATTGTAGTCTATTTTATCTGACATTAGGATTGCAAATTCTGCCTGTTTATGTGGGCTGTGTGCTTGGTAAATTTTAATCCAACCTCTCCCTTCCAAAAATATTTATCCTTATGGGCAATGTGTTATTTATGCTTGGAGTCCGCAGATAAAATGATCTTCCTTTTTCATCGATCTAGACAGTCTATGTTGCTTAATTGGAAAGTTAAGTCCATTAATATTAAGAGTTATGACTGAGAGATGTAAATGTACTCATTATCTCGCCCAGGTAATTGTAACCCCTCTGAACAATATTTTCACAACAAAAGATACATTAAAATAAAAATAAAAAATGATAGATAAAGAGTCCTTTTAATTTTAGGGATTGAGGGGGGGAATCTTGTATGTCCCATGTGTCTGTAACCAGTCTCTTCATAGAGTCTCTAGTCTGCTTAGGATGTTTGCTTTTCTGATGCTTGATTGCTTCCTTAAGTTATTTTGTTTCATTAGGCAGAAAAATGATCTGAATGTTGATGGAATTTATTGCTTTCCTCCCAGGATAGTTGAATGGCGGGGAGATTGGCTTGAGTATCTCAAATGAGTGAGATGCCTGTTTCCTCTAGCTTGTAGTTTATATGACAAGGCTAGGTTCTGGTTAGTGTTAAAACCTATGAACAATGATAGCTTTTATGCGAGGACCTAGCTCCTAAAAAATTCACAGAGCCCAGCCTGGAGCCATTCTCAGTGTTTAAGTTTACTGAGTTTCAATTCTGTGTCTAGGATGCAATGGGGAGGGGCATATTCTGACTCTGTTTACCCAGTGAAAAAGGTCACATTTCATGGGATGGATCTTCTCTGCCTGGGCAGGATGACTTTCCCCAGGGTGGAATTGAGCCTGGCAGTTCAGGTCAGGTACCTGTAACCTGCTAAATGGCTCTTTGTTTAAAGTTCTTCCAAAGCCTAGAGCTAGCTGCTCATCCAGGCCTATGTCAGTATCAGAGATGGAGAGCTCTGGTGGTGGGGAGGGGCAGTCTTTCCACAGCTGCCCTCTGAGAATGAATGATATGTCATGGTTCTACTTATACCATATTCTTGGTTTCTGGGCCATCCCTGGTTTGTGATCCTTAGGATGAAGATTGTTGCTCCCTGTCAGTTCTGACTGATTGTGAGATGGGTCTGTCACCTATGTCTCAGACACTCTCTGTTAGTATGTTGGCCATGGCCATCACATCCACCACAACCTCTGGACCAACACCTACCAGCAAGTGCTCAGATGTGTCTCCTTAATGGATTTCCCTCTCTGTCCAAAATCTCTATACTGTGAGGGCTCACTTAGTGCAATTCTCTAGCCCAGAAAATTTCAATGGAACACTAAATCTGCTTTCTCTTCGAGAGATTTTCCTCCAGCTTCTCTTCTGTGATCTTCCTCAGCTCTTCCAAAAATAGGGGTTCTTCTGTGGGGGAGGTATATACAATGGAACAAAAACCTCATGTGGTACTTTTGAAGCAATATGTTTGAACTGTAGCAAGAAATAAAAATACACTTCTGTCCTTTTCTTGGGGTTCCTTTTAATTAATATTTACTGCTTGTCTCAGACATATACTAGTTATTGCAAATAAAGAAACCATGGGACCTTTTTTTTTTGGGCCTGGCTTACTTCACTTGATATAAATTTTCCCTGTCTTCCGATTTTCTAACAAAATTGCCAATACCATGCATTATGATGGAGACATCAAGCACTTTTGCCTCCTCCTTTGTTTCACCCTACCATCCCCTCCCTCCAACCTCCTCAACTACACTCCCAACTTCCCATCACCCCTCCTGAAATTGTAAAGTGCATTTTTTATGTTCCTATGTACATCACTTTTGAACATTTCTGCTTATCCTGAACATACACTACTTATTCTAACTAAGGGAAACAATGGACCTATGGTTCTTTGGCCCTGACGTGCTTCAATTAACATATTTTTTCTCAATCTTTCCATTTACTAACAAATGGAGCAATATCATTCTTTCTGATGGATGCATGGAATTCCATTTTACATATAATTACCATATTTTCTTAATCCATTCATCTACTGAGGGACTTCTAAGTTGGTCCCATATCTTAGCTATGGTAAACAATTGTGGTAGATTTACCATGGTCTTGTCTATGATCATTCGTGTTAATGCACAAAATTGGTATTGTTGGATCATAGAGGAGCTCTACATGTAATCTTTTGAGGAAATTTTATACTTCTTTGGGATAAAGGTTGACCCATTCAACAATTATACATACACGAACCTATGTTGAAAATGAGCTTTACAACCTTAGCTATGAGGGCAGGAAAGGGCAGGAAGAGTTGGGCTGATAGGGAAGTAAGTGATCATAGGGGAAACCAAAGGAGGCAGTAACAATGATCTATAGGAATTGTACTTATTCACAAAATACTAACTCTTCTGTATAGTATCTTTACAAAAAAATATGTATTTATAAAAAACAGGATGAACTAGCAGAGTACCCATACCCTTGTGTCAATCCCATGGTAGGCATCCTGCCCAAAGAAATCTAAAAAGAGAATAATTGAAAATATTTCCTCATATTTGAACTTTTTTACACAGAATCACCCTGATATTGCTGCCAGATTGGCTACTTGTCCCTTTAATGCTCGCCACCTGATTCCACGAGTTCAACTCAGTGAACATATTGCAACTTGTATGGACAATACTCTTATAGTTGATGTAGGTAAACCTTAAAACGAAAAAAACTAAATGAATTTAGGCCATTTTCACCTATTTAGATGGTTGATTTCTGTTTATTTATAGATAACATCAAAAGGAACGGGAAACAAGACAAGAGGTCTAAAAATACATGGCCATATGTTTCCTCTGAGGAAGACTGGGATAAAGGTACAAAGCTTGTTGATTTGGGGGCTGGGAACATGGCTCAGTGGTAGAGGGCTTACCTTGCATGCATGAGGCTCTGGGTTCAATTCCTCAGCACCATATAAGCAGAAAACAAAAGCTGGAAGTGCTGCGATAGCTCAAATGGTAGAGCGCTAGCCTTGAGCTGAAGAGCTGAGGCACAGCGCCCAGGCCTAAAGTTCAGGCCCCACGAACTGAATCCTCCCCACCCCCAAAAAAAGCTTGTAGATTTTTCTGCATTTTCCATTATTTAATTACACCTTACCTTATGATATTGTATGATTTCTTCCTTTAGGAGTGAAATTAAAATCTATGTTCAACTTGCATTTTCTTGTCTGCTAATATCAATAACATATATGATCATATGCAGTCATAAATGATTAAAAACCTTGTCAAACGTTTAGATGATTTGTTTTTGCACCTGGCTAAGAACTCATTCTTTTCCATGTTTATTATCCAGGTAAATGTTTCTCTTAAGACTCTTAAGGCCGTTAGGCTTATTGTTTTTCTATATGAATAATGGTATTATGTTAGAGCCCATCTAATCTAGCACCTCAATCGAGTATGTATATCTGTCTTTGCAGAATCCTTGGAAGATCCTAAACCAAGTTTGTTTGGGGCACAATCAAACCCTCTGGCGACAACAGGTAAAGGAAATACTGTTTTTTAATGACACACTATTGTCTGTCAAAATTCAAAGTGAAGAAATAGGATAAATGAATAACTAACTATATATCCAAGTATTTTGCTCAGTACAAATAAAGGTTGTATTGCTCTTTGACTGGTGATCCTGTGATTGGTGGTAAATTCAATGATAGTTTCACTAGAACCAAGAAGAAAATCTCCCAACTTACAGCATATCTGAATTACTTTATATGAATGTTCTTCTCATTCTCTTATAATCAATTTAAATCAGTAAAGCGATAGATAACCGTATTATGTTGGACTAATAGTTTTTGTCCTTATTTCTTGGTTTCAAGATTCACTCATCACATCAATTATGATAGTGTGAATGGCAGTATCTTCAGCTCTTAATTGATAAATGTACGGACCGATTGTTGGGTTACCCTGTCTTCCTACTGAAATTGATTAATGAATATTTTAGGATTGACTATAGGATTTAAATTTAGTCCATGAATTAGTATAACATATTTGAGATTCTTAAGATGATTTACAATTTGTACTTTGCAAAGATACAATTTAATAAAATGTTTTCGGAGCTATTTTTTACGCAATAATTTGTACATGGATTTCAAATTTTTCATTCCTGAATAAAGTTTGAATATATTGGATATGTTTTAGATTGGAAATTCAAAATTAGATGTGTAATTACAAAGGTTTTGCTCTCTTAGTACTTATGAGATGGTTTAAAGAATTGTAATTGCTAGCATAAACGTCCTTCTAGATTCACAAAATAGATAGTACATTTTATTGTATGGAATGTGAAAACATTTTCTCTCTGATATCCTAAGGTGGAAAATACAAGAAAAATTGAACAGTAATGGTTTTTCTTGGAATTTTTCATAAGCATTTATTTAACTCGGAATCATGTAATTTGTCTTCCTGGCAAATATGTGACCTCATGCCTTTTATAAATGAGGTTATAAATTCAAATTGTATTGATATTGTCAAGTATGTTCTTCTGTTCAGTACATAAAAAACAAGCTTATTCAACATTAGACCTAGGTGAATTTATGTGCGCCTGTCCTCACAATAGGGCCTCATATATTTTTCTCTCAAAAGGCAGGAATCAAACTAAGAACTTATATTCAAACGTCTGTTCTATGTCAAATGTTTTACAATATTATGTGAAGGATGAATGGGCAGTTTATATAATGAAAAAGTGCTGTGGAAATATAGTGGGAATAAATTCACGTTTGCATCTGGTGACAATTTTCTAATTCAGGAAGATTTGGAAATGACTCAAACTCTTCATGTTTAAAAACTGGACAGATTAATTTAATAATTGAACAACAGGATACATTTATTCTAGTGTTTAGGGAGTTTGTCATCGGCTGCAATGCAGGAGAAAAAGTTTATGTCATGTGAAATTACTTTGGGATAGAAAATCACACTTGAGTCTGACCAGGTCAAAATGTTGTTAATTCTAGCATCTCATGCATTTGACATATACGGATAAAATTACAAATTTATAAAGAGAAGAATTTTTTTCAGATTCATTTCTGAAAATCATCTCCTCAAAATCAAATACTATAGAGAATCTTATACTTAAGGAAAGCCATGGTTTCTCATAGAGCTGCAGTGTGCACGATTGTTGGGAACATACAAACTCAAAAATCATTTGCACATTTTGGATGACAAAAAAAAAGAAGAAGCCTGGTACAGGTCGCTTAAGAAACTTAGAACGATGAAATCTGAGAATCAGTTTTCAAAGTAGCCTAACAGGAATAGTTTTCCCACTCTCATCACAAATTAACCATCTCAAAAATGGATGTGGCACTGTAGATCAAGTGGTAGAACATTAGAGTGGTGAAGAAATCGGGACTATGCCCAAGCCCAAAGTGCAAGGCCAGTGACCAACAAGAAGATTAACCAAAGACAGGAACGTAATGACATATTCATCAACAATGCCACATATTTACAGGTTTTTCCAAAATCTCTGATTTTTTTCCTTCCATATGAAAGAAGTTTAGATATTATGAACGCCCTACACTTACTATCATGTATTTTCTCTCCAAATTTCATAAAAAATATTTGATGGGGCAGTGATATTTATTTATTTCATTGGTTATTAGAACACATAATGTGACCCCATGGGATTACTAATTCTATTCCCTTATGATAGTATTTCTAACTTATTTAACCATAGTTTTTCTGGCATCTAAAAAGTACATCATACTAAAGACCCTGAGAGAATCTGTGACAAAGTAGCAGGCCAAGTTACTTGCTGATTTTTCTCAAAGATTTATTCAAACCTAGTTTGTCATTATATATATTTGAGCTGATTTGTATATGTGATCAGATATTTCTGTTTCCCGTCCATTTGTAGGTGCAAGTTTTATGTCTGTGTCTGTACAAACTGAAAAGGAGTACAGTTTTTCGTACTGTTTCAACACCCATAAGTTGATACAGGACATATTTCTAAGATTTTTGGAATTTCTCCTGCCTTCTTTTGATTTAAATCAATTATGATAAAATTATTCACAGGTTATCAAGGCTTTTTATGTGTCTTCGTTGGTAATAAGTATTGAATCCTCGATTGGGCCGTTGGCATTCTAGCCTCTTACATGGGATTGATCCCAATGATATATTCCCCATGTTAGTGTACTTCAGGCATAGAATTCTCAGAACCATATTTATTTGAGAAAGCAATGTTAAGGTATAAATGTTACTCTTAGTCAATGGAAATTTTCTATGTTCATTTCAAAGTCCAATATTTCAGTATTCATACTGAGAGGTGACATGCATGTCGTTTTTAAAGGTCAATTATTTTACAAACTGCTGAATATATTTACCTGATACCACTTCACAATGTGATTGTGACTTCACAATAGCATTTGTTTTGTTGACATATAAGAATGGAAAAGCTGTTTATATTTTTGAGCGACGGATTATTTCTTGTAATTGTACCTGTAGGTATTTGCATGGTATGCCTTCATATTTTACTTGCATTCCCTAAAGCATGTATCCTTTGGTAGATTACATCTCATGAAACAATCACTCTTTGTGAATGCATATATTCACAATTATTGAAATGGAGATCAATTTATCATGTTGATTTACATTCATTGCAATAACATTGCATAGTAAAAACACTATGGATTTTGTTTTCTATACAATCACATGAATTATTTCTTCCTTTATTCCTGGATGCATGATACATCCATGAATATTTAACAAGAGACCCGTTTCAGAAACTGTGCGAAGACCTAGGTGAGCCTGAATTGGTGGTATTAGAAAAATTTTGATGAACTGGACAATAATCACTCAAGTAATACAATAATTAGCATCACACTTCAAATGTTCAATGAAGTTTGACTGTTCTGACACAGCGTGTCCATGTGTAATTTGTGAGGTTTTTTTACAATGATCAAATTCTGTAGAAATGGAAGTGGAAACAACCATGAAATTTTTTGAAAATAACTGGGGATGTGCTCTCAGTAGTTTTTGATTATCTCTCCAACTACTTGTGAAGTTATTCTTCATATGGAGAATACAGGAATACGAATTCAAGTATTTTCCATTGAAAGTAAAATAATAATTTTTCTTTATTTATTTGCAGGAGTCATTCTATGAGCAAACCATGAGTTCAAACCATTTCTCATTGTATCATCTACATCTTACATTTATTACTATATTCTGATCCTCACTCAACCAAATGAATTAATTTTGATTTCTACTACCTATTCACACCGTATTGCCCGTTACCTTGAATCCAGAAGTAAACCCTGGTGTTTATGTCCTATTTGGCATTCACCATGTCCCTCTCCCCATAGACATGGTAAGGTTCGAGTTTAGAAAGTTCATTAATCAAATCAAAATCAAATTTGTTTGCCAATGGAGAATAAATCATACTTCATTTTTCACTATCGTTGTTTGCCTGTGAAAATGATCTTCCATTTCATACATTGTTATAATTGCAGAGCCTAAAACGTAACAAAACTGTAATTACATTAGACCTCTTATAAAAATCTTACACCAATTATATATTCCATACAGTATGGTCATGAACATTTCAATGGGATTTTTCAACCAACATTCTGAAGTTTATTCCTTATTATACAATCTTCTGGTTCATCTCAATGATTTCTACATGTAAACTCATCTAAAGAAGGATTCTGGGAATTCCTCCTAAGAGCTGTGGCAGAAAAAAACAGATTCATGTATGTGTACACAAACTACTATTCAAACCATATTCTTTTGAGGGGCCAAATTGCAACTTGTGAAGATGCCATGATTTTGTGCTAGAAGTGTGACATTTTGAGTGCGAGAGGGTGTGCATATTTTGGCAATTTCCCAAAATATTCCAAAGTGTTCCAAGAAGAGTGGACTGTATCTGTCGAGTGTAAACAATATTATGGAAACTTATTTGATGGCTATCTTCATATTCAACTTATGTGGATTTTGCCCCACATATATAAGGCCCTACATATTTATACTGGACTTGGCAGTGTGTTCCAAAACTTTTCTGATGCAAAATGGAATAGTTTTTGAACATACTTTAGGAAAACTTATTGGTAGTACTCCTGTTAAATAAATAGAGTTGAATCTTTTGGGTACATAGGCAGAAGATAAAGATGTGTGAATGTTGCTCATATTTATCATGGTGTAGAAAAGGGAGCATTTCTGATTATGGCCATCATTTGCAAATAGTGTATAATTTTAAATGTTTCTTGGTTTTCCTTCAGATATTGTGAGCAGGAATGCATTAAACACTAATTTGTGAAGGATAGTTTGGAACCAGTACACAGATGGAAACCTGGGCCTTTTCTAGTCTGGTAGGGATATGAAGAGGACAGGGTTATCTACACATGTCTGTGTATAGACTGCAACCCAATCTACATACGTATCCATTTGTAAACGTATGGCAATCAAATCAATATATGTACCAATACCCTTCTTTCTCCTTAAACTTATCGTCAATGTGATGTACAGAGGGATTATAATTATGAAGGTAAGGCAGTGAATATTTTTCTTGTCATATGATATCCTATTCCTCATTTTTCTTACATTTTATTCAGCTTAAAATCGCTTCCTGATGTAACTGATGTAAAGGTAATTTTCTACATGTGGCTTTGTAAAGAATTTTATGGCAGTGGGTCCCCCATTGTCCTCTACGAAAAAATTTTGATTCCTCTTCTTTGCCCTATTCAAATTAAAGTTTCTACAATCCACAGGTTATCAAACTAAAATATAGTGACAAGGAGAGAGACATCCTATGAAAACTAAGGGAAATAAAGCAAGAAAAAAAATTGTGCTTTTTTTTTTTAAAAAAAACACCATCAAAGATAAAACTTATGTTTCTTGGAGTTCATTTTGCTCAGCATAAATTTCTTGTTCCTACATATCTAGCAATTAAACACTTGCATTCCTCTTCCAGGATGAAATTGGATATACAGCAATTAAGACAAAAAGAGAAAATAGGGAATCTATGTTTTAAAAGTCACTGCTAAAGAAAAAAAATATGACTTCATTGGGTAAGTTTAAATAGAAGCAGGATAGACGCATTGAAAGGAAATGTCAATATTCAATAAATAGTCTTGTAATGTTCGTTAAATGCCTATAACAAAGTTAGATTATACACCACCCTGTGTCATAACAATTTCCAAAGGAATCAGACCTCTGGGTTAAAAAAATACTCAGAATGGAAACAATAGAGAAATACGTGGTCTCTTAGAACAGGTTGAAACTTTCCATTACAGATGCACAAATGCATCAAGCCAAAGAAAGGTTAGACAAAGACTATACAATGAACCTGCCAGCTTCTTTACACCAAAGGACATAGCTATGTAGGAAAAAAGGAAGTCAAAAATACTGGGAGAAAATCTTCACTAGCTAAGAAAGAGAAAATTGTCCTAGTGCTCAAATATAATCAACATTCAACAAGTCAAATCCCTCAGCCCCAAAGAATCCTGAATTATAAGACCGCTCTATGAAAGAAGTCTATTTAAAGAGAGACTTCAAGGATGGCTTATTGAGAATGCCCTAAGGACATATGAAGAAATGCTCAAAAACTCTGACAAAAAAAAAAAGACAAATGAATTCAACATTGAAATTCCATCACATTCCATTAGAATGGCAAAGTTATGTTCATTACAGAGGGAAAATCAGGAACCACTCCAGATGCCTGAGTGTAGATTAATGGATCAGTAAATGTGGGGTATAAACACCTCAGAATTCTACTTTCCATTAGAAAGAATGGCACAGTGCCCTTTGTTAGGATATGCAAAAATTGTAAAAAAACAAATAAACATGAATTAAAATGTGCCAGACCAAAGGAACATAGACTCCATAGATTCTCTTATTTCTAAAAACTTTTATATGCCCATTTTAGTCCTAGAATAGGATCACAATAGCTTAATAGAAATATACATACCACCATAGAATATTAGGTTAAACAAAACAATCTCTGAAATGCAAAACAGTTGGTTTCACTTTCTTGATTTTTTAAAATGTGCTATGTGAATCTATTTCTCTTTACTTGCCTTTTTCCTTTAGTTTATGTTTTATACAATGTTGCCACTCTATTGGATTTTGGTACATACTGTATTTCATGTAATTTGATGAGAATTAGGCATGTGCAAAAATGACCATACAAGAAGATGTTAAATGAAATGAACCCCTATATAGGGACACAAGTTATTTCTACTTTCTTGCTATTGTTTTTCATGATTCTAAAGTCTTCTATGTGATTTGTTTTTCTTCAATTTTCTTCCCAAGTTTTATCCCTGTTTTCATTGTATTTGATGACAATGCACTGCCTCTTAATATATATATTTTTTCTAGATTGTGGAGGGAAAAGAAATAATAAAATGCTGAAACAGAATACTAGTCGATGTATTGTAACAATGAGATGTACAAGACTTTAAATTTCACAATTTTAGGGTGTGGGGTACCAGGAGAGGTAGGGGAAGTAACAATGCTCGATAAAAAATGTACTCATTACCTAAATCATGTAATTCTAACCCCTCTCTATACATTTTTAGAATAAAAGGTATTTTTAAAAATAACTGAATTAAACTTATTAGCAAAAAGTTTTGAGAAGTATTCCCTTATAATGTTCTGAATCTTGGTTGTTTCCGTGGTGATGTTTCCGTTCTCATCTCTGAGTTTATTAATTTGGGTGTGTTCTCTCCTTTTTCTGATAATGTTTGCTAAGGGTCTGTCAATTTTGTTAAATTTTGTGAAGAACCAACTCTTTGTTGATTCTTTCTATAGTTTTTTTGGATTCTAATTCATTTAATTCTGATTTAATTTTGATTATTTCTTTCCGTCTATTGGATTGGGGTTTATCTTGCTGCTCTTTTTCAAGGAGGTTTAGATGTGTCATTAAATTGTTAGTTTCAGATCTCTCCAATTTGTTGATGTAGGAGCTCAGAGCTATAAACTTGCCTCGGAGTACTGCCTTTGCTGTGTCCCATAGGAGCTGGTAATTTGTGTGTTCATTTTTGTTGAATAGCATGAACATTTGAATTTCCTTTCTAATCTCTTCCATGACCCACTCATGATTCAGCGGTGTGTTGTTCGGCCTCCATGTGATACCGGACTTTCTTTGGTGGCTTTTGGTGTTGAGTTCTAATTTTATTCCCTTGTGGTCAGAGAGAATGCAAGGTATAACTTCAATGTTTCTGAATTTAGACAAGTTTGCTTTGTGGCCTAAAATGTGGTCTATTTTAGAAAACGTTCCATGTGCTGCTGAGAAGAACTTGTATTCTGATTCTGCTGGGTGAAATGTTCGGTAAATGTCTGGCAAGTCTAGTTGATCTATGCAGCTGTTTAGATCTGCGGTTTCTCTGTTGAGTTTTTGCCAAGTTGATCTATCTAGGGGGGAGAGTGGTGTGTTAAAATCCCCAACAATTAATTTCTTTGGATCTATATGGGATTTGAGGGAAAGTAGTGTTTCTTTGATAAATTTGGGTGTTCCATTGTTTGACGAATAGATATTTAGAATTGTAATATCCTCCTGAAGGAGAGATCCTTTAATTAGTATGTAGAGACCTTCTTTATCTCTTCTCATGAATTTTAATTTGAAGTCTATTCTATCTGACATTAAGATTGTAACTCCTGCCTGTTTATGAGGGCCGTTTGCTTGGTAGATTTTGTTCCAGCCTTTAAAATGGAAAATGTGTTTGTTTTTACGCGCAAGATGTGACTCTGGCAGGCAGCAGAGAGAAGCGTCTTGTTTTTTAATTCAACTAGACAGTGTATGTTGCTTAATTGGAGAGTTCAGTCCGTTAACGTTAAGACATAGGACTGAGAGGTATTTGGGAGTTGCTGCCATGTTATCCACCTTCGTGGGGGCTGCGGAGACTGGGTTCTTCCTAAGGTTCTTGGATTCTCAGTTTGGGTGCAGTTTCTTGGCCTTTGTTGCAGTCTTGTTGGTTTTCTATGCGTAGGACATCTTTAAGAATCTTTTCTAGGGCTGGTTTGGTGGAGATGTATTGTTTCAACTTTTCTTTGCTATGGAAGGTTTTGTTTGGCCTTCAGTTATGAAGGAGAGTTTAGCTGGGTACAGTATTCTTGGATGATAGTTGTCTGTTTTTAGGGCATGGCACACGTCACTCTAGGCTCTTCTTGTTTGATTGTCTCTGCTAAGAAATCTGAGGTAATTCTAATTGGTTTCCCTTTATAGGTGATTAACCTCTTCTCCTTGACAGCTTTAAGGATCTCTTCCTTGGTCTGGGTTGATCCTGTGTGGATTATAATGTGACGGTTGGATGTCCTATTTTGGTCTGGTCTATTTGGCGTTCTAAAAACTTCTTGTATCTGAATAGGACTAACTTTCTCTATGTTTGGGAAGTTGTCTGCTAGGATCCTGTTAAACAAATTTCCTAGACCATTAACTTCTCTTTATAGGTGCTCCTCTACACCCATTATCCTTTGATTGGGCCTTATGGTGGTGTCTTCCAGGTGGTGGATAGTCCTATAATATTTCTTGGAATTGTCTTGGATGGTTGTATGTTCTTTCTCTATAATATCTAGGCTGTCTTCAATCCCTGAGATTCGATCTTCTGCATGGTCTAACCTGCTGTCAAGACTCTCTACTTTGTTTTTTCTATCTCTTTTCCTTCTAATTGGTCAGCTTTGATGGTAATTATGTTGAAGATTTTGGATCATATTACTTCCAATTTTTTGAATATTCATATACTTGTTGAATGAATTCCTTTTAGTCTTCTCATCCAAGAACACAGATCGCTTCACAAAGTGATCTGCAAGAGCTTAGGAAATGAGCAAATGAGTACAAAAGTCACATAAAATCATAAATACAATACTTCCAAAGATAGTAAATTTGTATTGTATTTCTTCATTACATCCTGATTTTTGAAAGTCTGTAATTCCTGATAGTCGATTTTATTTTATCAATGTGATGTATTTCCAAGAGTTTTGTAAACTCTGTGGAGGCTTATGTATTCACCAAGACACAAAGTGTGAGAAGTTAGATCTACACCATAGAACTTATGCAATGACTAGTGTGAAAATAATATTGCATGACAAATGACAATGGGGAAAGCTATGTAACACAATACTCAGAAGACAATATGTTGGATATGTTCTTTACAACACTGGGGTTAATGGATAATGGCAAAAAGAGAGAAAAATGAGGAAGAGGATTACAATTTCAACAAGCATTGAACACATAGCTTGTATAACTATACCCCTTTGTAGGTCACTATGACAATAAAATTTAAATAAGAAAGAAAATATTAGACGTAAATGATAGCATTGATGGGAACACAAGTGTATATCTTCAACACTTTTTCAAACATAATAATGAAAATATCCATTAATTCTTTGAATTCTAATTTTGCAGTTAGCATCTTTTTGCATAAATAAGACAAACACAACAGAAAAGAATTTTAGGCTCATTAGCAATTATTATTTTAGAATTGTTGTATCTATAGCAATCCTATGAATATCCTTGTTAATTATTTCATGATTACAGAAGGCACAGAAATGTCTATTGCACAGATCATATATTAATATGGTTTTGATAACAGTGAATAGTATTCTTCCATTTATTTACTATTTTTAGTACCAAATAAATCATTAAAAAGTTAATGTTCAACCCAAATTTAATATGGATATGTATTCTCCACTCAAAAATGCACACTGATATTGTAATGAGAACTTTCAACACTTTTTTTAGACACGAATACACTACTTCTAGAGCTTTGATATAATAATTCTATCACAGGTGACCACTGAGTAAGTGGGTGAAAATTGTATGATACCTTTAGATTGCAGGAGTTACTCATAGCAAAATAAAACCTACAGATAGGGAGAACACAGGTCAAATTTTTAATATACGTGTTTTGTTAAAAAAACTCTATTGAACGTAGTTATACATATAATTATACTATAGGGTGAAATTCATAAATTTTAGAAAATATTCTACACCTCAATACAACTGTGCTCAAGTGGCACTTCCACCTACCCACACCACACAAAACAACGGTATAATAAGCAAAGTTCCTCAGAAGTTCTTTGCCCAATATGAATCCCAATTTTAACACCATCTGTAATTACTTCTTTTTATTTTCTTACCACTAGAATGTATTACTGCTTACATTGAAGTTGATAAGCTGCACCAACTTTTGGATGCATATTGAACTATAATGAAAGAGAGTTTTTTTTTTTTTTTCTGTTTGCCTTAGGGCACATTCGTTTCGAAACCAGAATTTAAACTTCTTCTTCCATAACATTTGTTTTTTTTTATTTCAAATCAGAATGCATTTGACAACAACTTTTGAGGGGATTAAGTCATTGTGAATAGTAGTAAATGTGAAGCTAACATTATACTTGAGGTCAATAGCCTTTCATTTTTCTGCATGTATCAAATTCTATCTTTGATAATGGAAAAGAAGATCATCAATCTGTTACAGTTTGGTCGACAATATTTCATAATTATTACAGTTTAATATCAAAGTGTATATGGTTTGTATCAACTTTTTATGTCCTGCTCATATTTTCAGTATCGATCAGGGAACTCTCATTTCCTTGGAAAACTTATAGAGAACAAAATCTCACAATGCAATAATAGTCACATGTGGTAAAGCTGCCTCTATTTCATTCAGCTCAATAAGGCATTTGAATACCATAATCAGTTTTTTTCTGTTGTTATTTTTTGTTTCTGTTATTAAATCATTTTCTTCAAAAGATGACGTAAAGAGAAAATGCAAGGAAGACTAAAGAACTTTTTTGTCAAAAGGTGATTAAGTTCTAGAAGGGTCATTTTTGTTAAACTCTTAATAAAATTATTGATGACTAAAGAAACTATAGAAGAAAAACCAGTACCTAAAGATTGATTTATTGTGGGTGTATAGAACATAGAATGTGTAGAGATGTCTAGGCAGAACCATTTACAAAGAATCAGTAGTTGCTGTGAAGATGAAAAGTGTGACACATCCATTCACATTATTCCTCTACTGAATATTCACACATTTCTCTTATACTGAATCGGAGTATACCAATGCATACTAAAAGGAAATAAGACTTTGTCGTCCGAGTTCAGGCCGGAAGTCAGCACTTCCGTTGCCATATGCGGAATTGTGGCTGAGTTCTGTCAGTTCCTAAAACGGAAGTGAGGTTTATGAGCTACATCACAATAACGGTGACCCCACCTAGGGAAGTCATTATACAAAAGTAGCTGTTGCTGTGGAAAACCAACTAGTGGGACATCGTCCTTCGTGGGGTGGAGGAGATCCTGACTTGTTTGGTGAATCCAGTTAACTGAAGGACACAGGTAACAGTCCCTTGCCTTCTCTTCTTTCTTTTAAGTCTTAGATATGTAAATCATCTCTTTGGCTCGTGTATGTGATTAGAACTTTTCTCAATTTCTACCCCTGACATCTCAAATGTAGTTCTAATAATTTTCTCCAAACCTGGAGGGCTTGTTCCATGGGAAAAGAATGAAAATTCTTTACTTTCTAAGACTTCAGAAAATAGCTATTTCCTTTCTGGAGAACTCGAAATTTATTTTTATTCCCCTCACATTTATGTGCATCAAAGCAATCATATGTTTAATGTCTTCTGGCTCTACTTCACGGCCACTAGACACTGCACAACTGAAATTCACTACCCATTGACCCAAAGCCCAATCTGAAACATTGACTAACGAGTCTCAATGATTCCTTTGCTTTGCAACACATATCTGCTCTAAGAAGCAGTTACTTGAATAATATTCCATACTGATCTTATAATCTGAATAGGTTATCAGTATATCTGTGAGAACAGCAAATCCTCATTCACATAATTGCATATGTTCAATAGGTATTAGATATTTAGACATTGGAATTTGGATATTGTTAACTCAGACATCCATAATTAAGAAGACCTTTTCCAAGTTCACTTAAAAGTTGTCATGATGCATCATCCTCTGATTTCGTAAGGTAAAAAGGCATGAAAAATACAAAATATTTTGAGTTCAAAAGTTATACATTTCCATACAGTGTTTTAATCTGTGATTTAGACAGGGAATATCCATGCATTTCAATTCAAGTGTGTCCAGCAACAAAACGTATTAGAGATGAATAGGTTTTACCCAGTTTTTTTTTTTTTTTCATATCGCGGAGGAACTACATTTATTATGTGGTTTTGATGTATTTAGTCATGTTTCCTCTAAGAATTTTGTTTTATCCGCAGGACTTGCTAATATTTATCTGCCTGTCACAATGGAAAAAGGTAAAAATGTTTACACATTTGTTTGGGGAAATTATCTTAAATGGTCTTGTTCACACTATTTTTTGGAATAACAGAAAATATATTGATGGGAGCTGAGAGAATGGGATAATGAGATTTCTCCTGATTGAATCTGAAACTTTAGACATTTTGATAATTATTACTGTGACTTTTGATGTTCTAGATTGAAAAGTGAAAATGGGCATATTGGAGATTGAAATGTAAGAAAGCAATTAAATAAGGGGAGCTCAGTGGATGTATGCTCTCAGAAGATATAACAAGCTAACAGTTCCACTTGACCTCATTGAATAATTTTTAACTAGAATAAATATTTTCATAATGCTAAAAAGTAACAACTCCCTATTAGAAACAGAATACATAAGAAATTAAATTCCAGAGTAATAATCTTTGTCAAATTTTGAATCTATATTCTCCAAATACAGATTCCTAAGTTAAGCTAGAGTTCATAAGGGAAATAAGATTGAAGACTTGGCATGTTCCCAATGCATTGATTTTCCCGAGGTATTTTTCTCTTTCAGAGGAATGTGTGGATCCTGAGAGGTTATTGCAGTGTCCCTATGTTAAAAATCACAATATCATATCATGCAGGTTCTCATAAAATCTTGTGAAATGTAGAAAGTTAATGTTTCATTAGAACATGTTCATATTATATAATTACTTTAGTTCATAGATCAATTTGCATATTGTTTTTAAGATAAATTGTGGGAAATGTACGTGAAAGATATGAAAGGTTGTGGGTACAAATGTAATAGAATTTTGCATATTTTTTGAAATCTCTTCAGCATGTAATGGAAAGTAAGACAAATGAAGCCCAGCTCAGTTATTTCTGGATATGTATATCTCAATCTCTATTCCAAACAGAACAAAGACAAGATGTGTGCAAGTATGTTAAACTGTGTGTGCCATATTTCACAAAACATAGAGGTGGTTTCCTTTTCCTCCCCAGGGCCTAATGGCTGAAATGTAAATTAATTTTATTATTAAACATTATTTTGTTTAAACAACCACTGTATTATCATATGGCCTAGAATTCAGTTTGGATAATTATGTTATGGTGCCATGGTTATAAACTGTTAACTTGGGAGATGCATTGTTTCTCTTTTCTTTATTTAGGGTATTGATTAAAAACTTGCTTTTATTTTCATTCAAATTTCACAAATTTGAAGGTTCACAGAACTGTGGAGAGAACTTTATGTTTTTCTTCTTATAACAGTGCTATACTAAGTTCCAGATCAAATGGGACAATGTCATTCTTTCTGATGTAGGCATAGAATTCCACTGAGTATAAATCCATTTTCTTGGTCCATTAATTTAGGTAGGGGCATCTGGGTTGCTTCCATATCTTAGCTAGGATAAATAATGCTGCAATAAATCTAGCTGTGCTGGTAGCTTTAGTGTGGTCTTGTTTGTTATCATTTGGGTAAATGCCCCAAAGTGGGATTGCTGGGTCATAGGAGAGCGGTATGTGGAGTCTTTTCATGAAACACCATGCTACTTTCAAAAGAGGTTGAACAAGTTCACACTCCCAATGACAATACAGTAGGATTCACTTCTGGCTATTCTTTAATTTTTTGAAAGAAACAACCTTGTATATTTTAGTCTTTGTATTTTTTAAAAAAATTCTAATTCATTTAATTCTGATTTAATTTTAATGACTTCTTTCCATCTACGGATTGGGTTTATCTTGCCACTCTTTTTCAGTTAGGTTCAGATGTCTCCATTAATATTGGTTTCAGATATCTTCTATTGTTCTTGATGGAACTCAGAGCTGTAAACTTGCCTCTGAGTACTGTTTTTACTGTGTGTCAGAGGAGCTGGGAATTTGTATGATCATTTTTGTTGAATATCATGAGCAATTGAAAATCTTTTCTAATCTCTTCCATGACCCACTTGTGATAGAGCAGTGTGTTGTGTAGCCTCCATGTGTTCTAGCGTTTTCTTTCGTGGCTTTTGATATTGAGTTCTAATTTTATCCCCTTGTGGTCTAAGGGAAAATAGGGTGTAATTTTTCCTCTTCTCAATTTTAAATTGTAGTCTATTTTATCTGACATTAGGATTGCAACTTCTGCCTGTTGATGTGGGCTCTGTGCTTGGTAAATTTTAATCCAGCCTCTCCCTTGCAAATATGTTTATCCTTATGGGCAATGTGTTATTTATGCTTGGAGGCAGCAGATAGAATGATCTTGCTTTTTCATCGATCTAGACAGTCTATGTTGCTTAATTGGAAAGTTAAGTCCATTAATATTAAGAGTTAGGACTGAGAGATGTGAAGGTACTCATTATCTTGCCCAGGTAATAGTAACACCTCTGAAAAATATTTTCACAAGAACAGATAAAATAAAATAAAAATAAAAAAATTATAAATAAAGCGTCCTATGAATTTTGGGGATGCGGGGAAGGGAAACTTGTATGTCGCCTGTGTCTGTAACCAGTCCCTTCATAGAGTCTCTAGTCTGCTTGTGATGTTTGCTTTTCTGTTGCTTGATTGCTTTCTTAAGTCATTTTGTTTGATTAGGCAGAGAAATGCTCTGAATGTTGATGGAATTTATTGCTTTCCTCCCAGGATAGTTGAATGGCAGGGAGATTGGCTTCAGTATCTCAAATGAGTGAGATGCCTGTTTCCTCTAGCTTTAAGTTTATGTAATAAGGCTAGGTTCTGGGTAGTGTTAAGACCTATGACCAATGATAGCTTTTCGTGAGGACCTAGCTCCTAAAAAATTCACCGAACCCAGCCTGGAGCCATTCTCAGTGTTTAGGTTTACTGAGTTTCAATTCTGTGTCTAGGATGCAATGGGGAGGGGCATATTCTGACTCTGTTTACCCAGTGAAAAAGGACACTTTTCATGGGATGGAGCTTCTCTGCCTGGGCAGGGTAGCTTTCCCCTGGGAGGAACTGAGCCTGGCAGTTCAGGTCAGGTACTTGTAACCTGCTAAATGGCTCTTAGTTTAAAGTTCTTCCAATTCGTAGAGCTAGCTGCTCAGCCAGGCCTATGTCAGCATCAGAGATGGAGAGCTCTGGTGGTGGAGAGGGGCAGTCTTTCCACAGCTGCTCTCTGAGAATGAATGACATGTCATGGTTCTACTTATACCATATTCTTGGTTTCTGGGCCATCCCTGGTTTGTGATCCTTAGGATGAAGATTTCTGCTCCCTGTCAGTTCTGACTGATTGTGAGAATTGTCTTTCACCTATGTCTCATACTCTGTCTGTTAGTATGTTGGCCATGGCCACCACATCCACCACAACCTCTGCACCCACACCTACCAGCAAGTGCTCAGATGTGTCTCCTTGATGGATTTCCCTCTCTTTCCAAAATCTCTATACTGTGATGGCTCAACTTAGTGCAATTCTCTAGCTCAGAAAATTTCTCTGGAACACTTAAACTGCTTTCTCATCGAGAGATTTTCCTCCAGCTTCTCTTCTGTGATCTTCCTCAGCTCTTCTGAAAATCAGGGTTATTCTGTGGCGGAGGTAAATACAATGGAACAAAAAACTCATGTGATACTTTTGAAGCAATATGTTTGAACTGTAGCAAGAAAGAAAAATACCCTTCTGTCCTTATCTTGGGGTTCCTTTTAATTAATATTTACTGCTTGTCTCAGACATATACTAGTTATTGCAAATAAGGAAACTATGGGACCTATGTTTTTTTGGGCCTGGCTAACTTCACTTGATATAAATTTTCCCTGTCTTCCAATTTGCTAACAAAATTGCCAATACCATTCATTCTGATGGAGACATCAAGCACTTTTGCCTCCTCCTTTGTTTCACCCTACCATCCCCTCGTTCCAACCTCCTCAACTACACTCCCAACTTCCCATTTGTGGGTGCAAGTTTTGTGTCTGTGTGTGTACAAACTGAAAAGGAGTACAGATTTTCCTACTGTTTCAATACCCATACGTTGATACAGGACATATTTCTATGATTTTTGGAATTTCTCCAGCATTCTTTTGATTTAAATCAATTATGATAAAATTATTCACAGGTTATCTAGGATTTTTATGTTTCTTCCTTGGTAATAAGTGTTGAATCCTTGATTGGGCCGTTGGCATTCAAGCCTCTAACCTGGGCTTGATCCCAGTGATATATTCCCCAGGTTGGTATCCTTCAGGCATAGAATTCTCAGAAGCATATTTATTTGAGTAAGCAATGTTAAGGTAGAAATGTCACCCTTAATCAATTGAAATTTTCTATGTTCATTTCAAAGTCCAATATTTCAGTATTCATACTGAGAGGTGACATGCATGTCGATTTTAAAGGTCAATTATTTTTACAAACTGCTGAATATATTTACTTCACAATGTGATTGTGACTTCACAATAGCATTTGTTTTGTCTATATATAAGAATGGAAAAGTTGTTTATATGTTTGAACCACGGATTATTTTTGTAATTGAAACTGTAGGTACTTGCATGGTATCCCTTCATATTTTACTTGCATTCCCTAAAGCATGTATCCTTTGGTAGATTACATCTCATGAAACCATCACTCTTTGTGAATGCATATATTCACAATTATTGAAATGGAGATCAATTTATCATGTTGATTTACATTCATTGCAATAACATTGTATAGTGAAAACACTATGGATTTTGTTTTCTATACAATCACATGAATTATTTCTTCCTTTATTAATGGATGCATGATACATCCATGAATATTTAACAAGAGACCCGTTTCAGAAACTCTGTGAAGACCTTTGTAAGCCTGAATTGGTATTATTAGAAAAATTTTGATGAACTGGACAATAATCACTCAAGTAATACAATAATTATCATCACACTTCAAATGTTCAATGTAGTTTGAATGTTCTGAGACAGCGTGTCCACGTGTAATTTGTGAGGTTTGTTTACAATGATCAAATTTCTGTAGAAAGGGAAGTGGAAGCAACCATGAAATTTTTTGAAAATAACTGGGGATGTGCTCTCACTAGGTTTTTGAGTATCTCTCCAACTACTAGTGAAGTTATTGTTCATATGGAGAATACAGGAATACGTATTCAAGTATTTTCCATTGAAAGTAAAATAATATTTTTTGTTATTTCTTTGCATGAGACATTCTATGAGCAAACCATGAGTTCAAACCATTTCACATTGTACCATCTACACCTTACATTTATTACTATATTCTGATGCTCACTCAACCAAATGAATTAATTTTGATTTCTACTACCTAGTAACTCCCTATTGCCCCTTACCTTGAATCCAGAATTTAACCCTGGTGTTTATGTCCTATTTGGAATTCACCATGTCCCTCTCCCCATAGACATGGTAAGGTTCAAAAATAGAAACTTTAATAATCAAATCGAAATCTAATTTGTTTCCCAATGGAGAATAAATCATACTTCATTTTTCACTGTCGTTGTTTGCCTGTGAAAATCATCTTCCATTTCATACATTGTTATAATTGCAGAGCCTAATACATAACAAAACTGTAAGGACATTAGAGCTCTTACAAAAATCTTACACCAATTATATATTCCATACAGAATGGTCATTAAAATTTCAGTGGGATTTTTCAACCAACATTCTGAAGTATATTCCTTACTATACAATCTTCTCGTCCATCTCAATGTTTCCACATGTAAACTCATCTAAAGAAGGATTCTGGGAGTTGCTCCTAAAAGCTGTGGCAGAAAAAAACTGATTCATGTATGTGTACACAAACCATATTCTTTGAGGGGCCAAATTGCAACTTGTGAAGATGCCATGATTTTGTGCTATAAGTGTGACATTTTGATTGCGAGAGTGGGTGCATATTTTGGCAATTTCCCAATATATTTCCAAAGTGTTCCAAGAAGAGTGGACTGTATCTGTAGAGTGTAACACAATACTATGGAAACATATTTGATGGCTATCTTCATATTCAACTTGTGTGGGATTTTCTCCACATATGTAAGGCCCTACATATTTATACTGGAATTGGCAGTGTGGTCCAAAAGCTTTCTGATGCAAAATGGAATAGTTTTGAAACATACTTTAGGAGAACTTATTGGTAGGACTCCTGTGAAATAAATAGGGTTGAATCTTTTGGGTACAGATGCAGAAGTTAAAGATGTGTGAATGTTGCTCATATTTATCATGGTGTTGAAGAGGGAGCATTTCTGATTATGGCCATCATTTGCAAATAGTGTATAATTTAAAATGTTTCTTAGTTTTCCTTCAGATATTGTGAGCAGGAATGCATTAAACACTAATTTGTGAAGGATAGTTTGGAACGTGTATACTCATGGAAACCTGGGCCTTTTCTAGTCTGGTAGGGATATGAAGAGGACAGGGTTATCTACACATGTCTCTGTATAGACTGCAATCCAATCTACATACGTATCCATTTGTAAACTTATGACAACTAAAATCAATATATGTACCAATACCTTTCTTTTTCGTTAAACTTATTGTCAATGTAATGTACAGAGGGATTATAATTATGAAGGTAAGGCAGTGAATATTTTTCTTGTCATATGATATCCTATTCCACATTTTTCTTACAGTATATTCAGCTTAAAATCGCTCCTTGATGTCACTAATGTAAAGGTAATTTTCTACATGTGGCCTTGTAAAGAATTTTATGGCAGTGGGTCCCCCATTGTCCTCTACGAAAAATTTTTGATTCCCCTTCTTTGCCCTATTCAAATTAAAGTTTCTACAATCCATCGGTTACCCAACTCAAATATAGTGACAAGGAGAGAGAAATCCTATGAAAACTAAAGGAAATAAAGCAAGAAAAAGAAAAGAAATAGTGGTTGTTGTTTTTTTTTTTAAAACTCCATCAAAGATAAAACTTTTGTTTCTTGGAGTACATTTTGCTCCCGATGAACTTCTTGTTCCTAGATATCTAGCAATTAAGCACTTGCATTCCTCTTCCAGGATGAAATTGGATATACACCAATTAAGACAAAAAGAAAAAGTAGGGCACCTATGTTTTAAAAGTCACTGCTAAAGAAAAAAAATATGACTTCATTGGGTAAGTTTAAATAGAAGCAGGATAGACCCATTGAAAGGAAATAGAAATATTCAATAAATAGTCTTGTAATGATCGTTAAATGCCTATAACAACGTTAGATTATACACCACCCTGTATCCTAACACTTTCCAAAGGAATCAGACCTCTAGGTTAAAAAAATACTCAGAATGGAAACAATAGAGAAATACGAGGTCTTTTAGAACACTTTCAAACTTTCCATTACGGATGCACAAATGCATCAAGCCAAAGAAAGGTTAGACAAAGTCTATAAATTGAACCTGCCAGCTTCTTTATACCAAAGGACATAGCTATGTAGGAAAAAAGGAAGCCAAAAATACTGGGAGAAAATCTTCATTAGCTAAGAAAGAGAAAAGTGTCTTAGCGCTGAAATATAATCAACATTCAACAATATTCAGCCCCAAAGAATCCTGAACTATAAACAAGCTCTTTGAAAGAATTCTATTTAAAGAGAGACTTCAATGATGGCTAATTGAGAATGGCCTAAGGACATATGAAGAAATGCGCAAAAACTCTGACAATAAAAAAAAAAAAAAGACAAATCACTTCAACATTGAAATTCCACCACATTCCATTAGAATGGCAAAGTTATGTTCATTGCAGAGGGAAAATCAGGAACCACTCCAGATGCCTGAATGTAGATTAATGGATCAGTAAATGTGGGGTATAAACACCTCAGAATTCCTCTTTCCATTAGAAAGAATGGCACAGTGCCCTTTGTAAGGAAATACAAAAATTGTAAAAAAAAAAAAAAAAAAACAACATGAATTAAAGTGTGCCAGACCCAACGAACATAGACTCCATAGATTCTCATATTTCTAAAAACTTGTATATGCCCATTTTAGTCCTAGAATAGGATCACAATGGCTTAATAGTAATATACATACGACCATAGAATATTATGTTAAACAAAACAAGCTGTGAAATACAAAAGCAGTTGGTTTCAATTTCTTGATTTTTTAAAATGGGCTATGTGAATCTATTTCTTTTACTTGCCTTTTTCGTTTAGTTTATGTTTTATACAATGTTGCCACTGTATTGGATTTTGGTACATACTGTATTTCATGTAATTTGATGAGAATTAGGCATCTGCAAAAATGACCATACAAGAAGATGTTAAATGAAATGAACCCCTAGTTAGGGACACAACTTATTTCTACTTTCTTGCTATTGTTTTTCATGATTCTAAACTGTTCTTTGTGATTTGTTTATTCTTCAATGTTCTTCCCCAATTTTTCCCTGTTTTCATTGTATTTGATGGCAGTGGCCTGCCTCTTACATATATTTTTTTTCTACATTGTGGAGTGAAGGGAAATAATAAAATGCTGAAACAATACTAGTTGATGTATTGTAACAATGAGATGTACAAGACTATAAATTTCACAATTTTAGGGTATGGGGGACGAGGAGAGGTAGGGGAAGTAACAATGCTTGATAAAAAATGTACTCATTACCTTAATCATGTAATTCTAACCCCTCTCTACACAATTTTTAGAATAAAAAGTATTTTTAAAAAGAACTGAATTAAATTTATTAGCATAATATTTTGAGAAGTATTCCCTTATAATGCTCTGAATCTTGGTTGTTTCCGTTGTGATGTTTCCATTCTCATCTCTGAGTTTATTAATTTGGGTGTGTTCTCTCCTTTTTCTGATAAGGTTTGCTAAGGGATTTTCAATTTGTTAAGTTTTTCGAAGAACCAACTCTTTGTTTTGTTGATTCTTTCTATAGTTTATTTGGATTCTAATTCATTTAATTCTGATTTAATTTTGATTATTTCTTTCCGTCTACTGGATTGGGATTTATCTTGCTGCTCTTTGTCAAGGAGGTTTAGATGTGTCATTAAATTGTTAGTTTCAGATCTCTCCAATTTGTTGATGTAGGAGCTCAGAGCTATAAACTTGCCTCTGAGTACTGCCTTTGCTGTGTCCCATAGGAGCTGGTAATTTGTGTGTTCATTTTTGTTGAATAGCATGAACATTTGAATTTCCTTTCTAATCTCTTCCATAACCCACTCATGATTCAGCTGTGTGTTGTTCAGCCTCCATGTGATAGCGGACATTCTTTTTTGGCTTTTGGCGTTGAGTTCTAATTTTATTCCCTTGTGGACAGAGATAATGCAAGGTATAATTTCAATGATTCTGAATTTAGACAAGTTTGCTTTGTGGCCTAAAATGTGGTCTATTTTAGAAAACGTTCCATGTGCTGCTGAGAAGAACGTGTATTCTGATGTTGCTGGGTGAAATGTTCGGTAAATGTCTGTTAAGTCTAGTTGATCTATGCAGCTGTTTAGATCTGCAGTTTCTCTGTTGAGTTTTTGCCAAGTTGATCTATCTAGTTGGGAGAGTGGTGTGTTAAAATCCCCAACAATTAATGTCTTTGGATCTATATGGGATTTGAGGGAAAGTAGTGTTTCTTTGATAAACTTGGATGCTCCATTGTTTGGCCAATAGATATTTAGAATTGTAATATCCTCCTGAAGGAGAGATCCTTTAATTAGTATGTAGCGTCCTTCTTTATCTCTTCTCATGAATTTTAATTTGAAGTCTATTTTATCTGATATTAGGATTGCAACTCCCGCCTGTTTGTGAGGGCCGTTTGCTTGGTAGGTTTTTTTCCAGCCTTTAACATTGAAAATGTGTTTGTTTTTACAGGCAAGATGTGACACAGTCAGGCAGCAGATAGAAAGGTCTTGTTTTTTAATCCAACTAGACAGTCTATGTCGCTTAATTGGAGATTTCAGTCCGTTAACATTAAGAGATAGGACTGAGAGGTATTTGGGAGTGCATGCCATGTTATCCACCTTCTTGGGGGCTGTGACAACTGGGTTCTTCCTAAGGTTCTTGGATTCTCAGTTTGGGTGCAGTTTCTTGGCCTTTGTTGCAGTCTTGTTGGTTTTATATGTGTAGGACGTCTTTAAGAATCTTTTGTAGGGCTGGTTTGGGGGAGATGTATTGTTTCAATTTTTCTTTGCTATGGAAGTTTTTTATTTGGCATTCAGTTATGAAGGAGAGTTTAGCTGGGTACAGTATTCTTGGTTGATAGTTGTTTGTTTTTAGGGCATGGCATACCTCCATCCATGCTCTTCTTGCTTTGATTTTCTCTGCTGAGAAATCTGAGGTAATTCTAAATGGTTTCCTTTATAGGTGATTAACCTTTTCTTCTTGACAGCTTTAAGGACCTTTTCCTTGTACTGGGTTGATCCTGTGTGGATTATACCGTTACGGTGGTATGTCCTATTGTGGTCTGGTCTATTTGGGGTTCTAAAAGCTTCTTGTATCTGAATAGGCCTGTCTTTTTGTATGTTTGGGAAGTTCTCTGCTAGGATCCTGTTAAACAAATTTCCTAGACCATTAACTTCTCTTTCTAGGTGCTCCTCTGCACCCATTATCCTTAGATTGGGCCTTCTGATGGTGTCTTCCCGGTGATGGTTAGACCTATCATATTTCTTGGACTTTTCTTGGATGGTTGTATGTTCTTTCTCTATAATATCTAGGCTGTATTCAATCCGTGAGATTCGATCTTCTGCATGGTCTAACCTCCTGTCAAGGCTCTCTACTTTGTTTTTTTTTTTTTTTATCTCTTTGCCTTCTAATTGGTCAGCTTTGATGGTAATTATGTTGAAGATTTTGGATCATATTACTTCCAATTCTTTGAATATTCATATACATGTTGAATGAATTCCTCTTAGTCTTCTAATCCAATAACACAGATTGCTTCACAGTGTGAACTGCAAGAGCTTAGTAAATGAGCAAATGAGTACAGAAGTCACATAAAATCATAAATACAATACTTCCAAAGATAGTAAATTTGTATTGTATTTCTTCATTACATCCTGATTTTTGAAAGTCTGTAATTCCTGATAGACCATTTTACTTTATCAATGTGATGTATTTCCAAGAGTTTTGTAAAGTCTGTGGAGGATTATGTATTCACCAGGACACAAAGTGTGAGAAGTTAGATCTACACCATAGAACTTATGCAATGACTAGTGTGAAAATAATATTGCATGACAAATAACAATAGGGAAACCTATGTAACACAATACTCAGAAGACAATATCTTGGATATGATCTTCAAATCTTTTATAAACATAATAATGAAAATATCTATTAATTCTTTGAATTCTAATTTTGCAATTAGCTTCTTTTTGCATATACAAGACAAACAGAAGAGAAAAAAATTTTAGGCTCATTAGACAATTATTATTTTAGAATTGTTGTATCTATAACAATCCTATGAATATCATTGTTAATTATTTCCAGATTACAGAAGGCACAGAAAGGTCGTTTGCACAGATTATATATTAATATGGTTTTCTTAACAGTGAATAGTATTTTTCCATTTATTTACTATTTTTAGTACCAAATAAATCATTAAAAAGTTAATGTTCAACTGAAGGACACAGGTAACAGTCCCTTGCCTTCTCTTCTTTCTTTTAAGTCTTAGATATGTAAATCATCTCTTGAGCTAGTGTATGTGATTAGAACTTTTCTCACTTTCTACCCGTGACATCACATCTCCAACTAGGCTGGCTTGTTCCATGGGAAAAGAATGAAAATTCTTTACTTTCTTAGACTTCAGAATATAGCTATTTCCATTCTGGAGAACTCGAAATTTACTTTTATTTCCCTCACATTTATGTGCATCAAAGCAATCATATGTTTAATGTCTTCTGGATCTAGTTCACGGCCACTAGTCACTGCACAACTGAAATTCACTACCCATTGAACCAAAGCCCAATCTGAAACATTGACTAACGAGTCTCAATGATTCCTTTGCTTTGCAATACATATCTGCTCTAAGAACCAGTTACTTGAATAATATTCCATACTGATCTTATAATCTGAATAGGATATCACAGTATGTCTGTGAGAATAGCAAATCCTCATTCACTTAAGTGCAAATGTTCAATAGGTATTAGATATTTATACATTGGAATTTGGATATTGTTAACTCAGACATCCATAATTAAGAAGACCTTTTCCAAATTCACTTAAAAGTTGTCATGATGCATCATCCTCTGATTTGATAAGGTAGAAAGGCCTGAAAAGTACAACATATTTTGATTTCAAATGTTATACTTTTCCATAGTGTGTTATAATCTGTGAAGTAGACAGGGAATATCCATGCATTTCAATTCAAGTGTGTCCAGCAACAAAACTTATTAGAGATGAATAAGTTTTACACAGATTTTTATTTTTCATATCGCGGAGGAACCACATGTATGATGTGGTTTTGTTGTATTTAGTCATGTTTCCTCTCAGAATTTTTTTTATCCCCATGATTTGCTAATATTTATCTGCCTGTCACAATGGAAAAAGGTAAAAATGTTTACACATTTGTTTGGGGACATTATCTTAAATGGTCTTGTTCACACTATTTTTTGGAATAACAAAAATTATATTGATGGGAGCTGAGAGAATGCGATAATGAGATTTCTCCTGATTGAATCAGAAACTTTAGTCATTTTGATAATTATTACTGTGACTTTTGATGTTCTAGATTGAAAAGTGAAAACGAATGTAAATGATGGGCATATTGGAGATTGAAATGTAAGAAAGCAATTAAATAAGGGGAGCTCAGTGGATGTATGCTCTCAGAAGATATAACAAGCTAACAGTTCCACTTGACCTCATTGAATAATTTTTAACTAGAATAAATATTTTCATAATGCTAAAAAGTAACAACTCCTTATTAGAAACAGAAGATATAAGAAATTAAATTCCAGAGTAATACTCTTTGTCAAATTTTGAATCTATATTCTCCAAATACAGATTCCTAAGTTAAGCTAGAGTTCATAAGGGAAATAAGATTGAAGACTTGGCATGTTCCCAATGCATTGATTTTCCCGAGGTATTTTTCTCTTTCAGAGGAATGTGTGGATCCTGAGAGGTTATTGCAGTGTCCCTATGTTAAAAATCACAAAATCAGATCATGCAGGTTCCCATACTATCTTGTGAAATGCAGAAACTTAATGTTTCATTAGAACATGTTGATATTATGTAATTACTTTAGTTCATAGATCAATTTGCATATTGTTTTTAAGATAAATTGTGGGAAATATACGTGAAAGATTGTGGGCACATATAGAATAGATTTTTGTATTTCTTTTTCAATCTCTTCAGCATGTAATTGAAAGTAAGACAATCGAAGCCCAGCTCGGTTATTTCTGGAGATGAATATCTCAATCTCTATTCAAAACAGAACAAAGGCAAAATGTGTGCATTTATGTTAAACTGTGTGTGCCATATTTCACAAAACGTAGAGGTAGTTTCCTTTTCCTCCCCAGTGCCTAATGGCCGAAATGTAAATTAATTTTATTATTAAATATTATTTTGTTAAAACAGCCACTGTATTATCATATGGCCTAGAATTCAGTTTGGATAATTTAGTTATGATGCCATGGTTATAAACTGTTAACGTGGGAGATGCATTGTTTCTCTTTTCTTTATTTAGGGTGTTGATTAAAAACTTGCTTTTAGTTTCATCCAAATTTCACCAAATTTGAAGGTTCACAGAACGGTGGGGAGAACATTATGTTTTTCTTCTTGTAACACTGCTATACTAAGTTCCAGAAAAAATGGGGCAATGTCATTCTTTCTGATGGAGGCATGGAATTCCACTGAGTATAAATCCATTTTCTTGGTCCATTAATTTACGGAGGGGCATCTGGGTTGCTTCGATATCTTAGCTAGGATAAATAATGCTGCAATAAATCTAGCTGTGCTGGTAGCTTTAGTGTGGTCTTGTTTGTTATCATTTGGGTAAATGCACTAAAGTGGGATTGTTGGGTGATAGGAGAGCAGTATGTGGAGTCTTTTCATGAAACACCATGCTACTTTCCAAAGTGGTTGAACAAGTTCACACTCCCAATGACAATGCAGTAGGATTCCCTCTGGCCACATGCCCTCCTGCATCTGATGTTATGAGAGTTCTTGAGTATAGCCATTCTATATGGGGTGAGGTGGTATGGCAATGTTCTTTTGATTTGCATTTATTTTATGGCTAAATGTGTTGAGCATTTCTTCCATCTTTTCTCTTCAGATAGGTTTCTCTTTAATCTTTAGCTGACTTAGTTATTGGTCAGTTGCTTTTTGAGTATTTGTTGTTGGGGGATTTAATTTTTTGAGTTCAAGGTTTATTTTAGATATGAGACCCTTGTCAGTTGTATGGCTAGTGAAGACCTTCTCCTAATATGTGGGCTTTCTATTGATATTGCTAAGTATGTCCTTTCCCATGCAGAAGCTCTGCAGCTTCATACAATCCTATTTTCCAAACTTTCTTTGATTGTGTTTCTGAATCTCTATTACTCAAATTTTGGCCTGTTGGTTTCTCCTATTCCATCCTGTATGGTGTCAGGGAGTCTGTTTTAACTCAAAGGATTTTAATCTATTTGGAGTTGATTTTGATGCAGGTAGATACATGAGGATCTAGCTTTAGTTTTCTACAGGTGATGAATCAGTTTTGTCAGCACCACTTACTGAAAAGGCTAACTTTCTTCCATTCTATTTTTTACCTCTTTTATGGAAGTTTATGTAGCTATAGGACTGTGTGTTGATTTCTAGGTTTTCAATTCTATTCCATTGGTCCTATGGTCTCTTGTTCCAGTTGCAAGCTCTTTTAATTACTATGTTTTTGTTGTAGAATTGGAAATTTGCTATTGATATTCCTCCAGGACAATTCTTTCTGTTGAGGATTGTTTTTGCCATTTGGGATCTTTTGTTGTTCCATATGAATTTTTGGATTGTTTCTTCCATTTCCTTGAAAAATGAGTTTGGAATATTGATATCCATCTTATTGAATTTCTAGATCGCTTTGGGAAGTATTCCCATTTTCAGGATTTGATCCTTCCTATCCAGGAACATCTCTAAGTTCTGTTTAGATTTCCCTTTTCAGATTGTTAAAGATTTAATCATAGAAGTCCTTCACTTCTTTGGTTAAGTTAATTCTTAGGTATTTTAATTTTTGTGGGACAATTAGGAATGGAGTTGCTTTCCTGATTTCAGGCACAGCTTTTTCATTATTGGTATTCTTAAAAGCCATTTACTTTTAAGTGTGAATTTTATACGCTGCGACTTTGCCAAAGTTTTTAATGAGCTCGAGACATTTGGGCGTGGAGTCCATGGGAATTTGTAAATACAAGATCATGTCCTCTGCAAAGAGGGAGCTTTTTTACTTCATTTTATTGTGTTTGGATCCCCTTTATGTTTCAATCTTGTTTTAGTGCTGTTGTTAAGCATTTTAGTGCTAAATTGAAAAGAACTGGAGAGAGTGGACATCCTTGTCTACTTCCTGAGTTAGACGGAAGGGCTTTAAATTTTCATCATTGTGTAAAATGCTGGCTGTAGGTTTCTCTATATTGTATTGAAGAATGTTCCTTGAATTCCTATTTTTTTCCAGAGCCTTCATCATAAAGGAGTGTTGGATCTTGTCATTGGCTTTTCTGCATCTGCTGAAGTAACCGTGTGGTACATATCCTTGCTCTTGTTGATGTGGTGAATTATAGCAATTGTTTTGTGTATATTGAATTAATTAATTTGTGTATATTTGCATCCTTGAAATGCACCCACTTTGATGTTCATGTATGATTTTTTTGGTATGAATTGTTGAATTTGATTGACTAAAATATTGTTGAGTAGTTTTACTTCGATGTTTGAAAGAAATGGGTCCTTAATTTCCATTCTTTAATGAAACCAGGCCAAATTTTGGAATTGAGGGATATGATGGTTTCGTACAAAGAGCATAGAAATCACATTTTCCTTCAATTTCATTGAGGAATTCGAGGAGTACTGGTTTAATTCTGCATTGAAGGCCTTGTAGAATTCCATTGAAAATCCATTCTGTCCTGGGCTTTTCTTAGTTGGGTGGTCTTTTATTAATATTTCTATTTAGATTCTTGATATGGGTCTGTAAAGTTGGTTTAACTCACTTTGGTTTAGTTTTGTCATGTCGAAATTTGATAGGAAATAGTCCATTTCTATAGTCCATTTCTTCCAGATACCAAAAATTATTAGCATAACGGTGTGAGATGTATTCCCTTATAATGTTCTGACTCCTGGTTCTTCCTGTGGTAATGTTTCCATTTACCTCTCTGTTTACTTCGTGTGGTCTCTTCTTTTTCTGATAAGATTTGCTAAGACTGTCAATTCTTTAAATTTTTCAAAGGAACAAACCTGTATATTTTATCTTTATATTTTTAAAAAAATTCTAATTCATTTAATTCTGATTTAATTTTAATGACTTCTTTCCATCTATCGATTGGGTTTATCTTGCCACTCTTTTTCAGTTAGGTTCAGATGTCTCCATTAATATTGGTTTCAGATATCTTCAATTGACCTTGATGGAACTCAGAGCTGTAAACTTGCCTCTGAGTACTGCTTTTACTGTGTGTCAGAGGAGCTGGGAATTTGTATGATCATTTTTGTTGAATATCATGACCAATTAAAATCTTTTCTAATCTCTTCCATGACCCACTTGTGATAGAGCACTGTGTTGTTTAGCCTCCTTGTGTTCTAGGGTTTTCTTTGGTGTCTTTTGATATTGAGTTCTAATTTAATCCCCTTGTGGTTTATGGGAATGCAGAGTGTAATTTTTACCTCTTCTCAATTTTAAATTGTAGTCTATTTTATCTGACATTAGGATTGCAACTTCTGCCTATTGATATGGGCTCTGTGCTTGGTAAATTTTAATCCAGCCTCTCCCTTCCAAATATGTTTATCCTTATGGGCAATGTGTTATTTACCCTTGGAGGCACCAGATAGAAGGAACTTGTTTTTCATCGATCTAGACATTCTATGTTGCTTAATTGGAAAGATAAGTCCATTAACATTAAGATTTAGGACTGAGAGATGTAAATGTACTCATTATCTTGCCAAGATAATAGTAACTCCTATGAAAAATTCACAAGAAAAGATAAAATAAAATAAATATAAAAAAATAAAAAATGATAGATAAAGATTTCTTTGAATTTTGGGGATAGGGGGCAGTAATCTTGTATGTTGCCTTTGTCTGTAACTAGTCTCTTCATAGAGTCTCTAGTCTGCTTAGTATGTTTGCTTTTCTGTTGCTTGATTGCTTTCTTAAGTCATTTTGTTTGATTAGGCAGAAAAATGCTCTGAATGTTGATGGAATTTATTGCTTACCTCCCAGGATAGTTGAATGGCGGGGAGATTGGCTTGAGTATCTCAAATGAGTGAGATGCCTGTTTCCTCTTGCTTGTAGTTTATGTGAGAAGGCTAGGTTCTGGGTAGTGTTAAGACCTTGGACCAATGGTAGCTTTTCCGTGAGGAACTAGCTCCTAAAAAATTCACAGAGCCCAGGCTGGAGCCATTCTCAGTGTTTAGGTTTACTGAGTTTCAATTCTGTGTCTAGGATTCAATTGGGAAGGGCATAATCTGACTCTGTTTACCCAGTGAAAAAGGTCACTTTTCATGGGATGGAGCTTCTCTGCCTGGGCAGGGTGACTTTAACCTGGGTAAAGCTGAGCCTGGCAGGTCAGGTACCTGTAACCTGCTAAATGGCTCTTAGTTTAAAGTTCTTCCAAAGCCTAGAACTAGCTGCTCAGCCAGGCCTTTGTCAGTATCAGTGATGGAGAGCTCTGGTGGTGGGGAGGGGCAGTCTTTCCACAGCTGCTCTCTGAGAATGAATGACATGTCATGGTTCTACTTATACCATATTCTTGGTTTCTGGGCCATCCCTCGTTTGTGATCCTTAGGATGAAGATTTCTGCTCCTTGTCAGTACTGACTGATTGTGAGAATGGTCTGTCACCTATATCTCAGAATCTGTCTGTTAGTACGTTGGCCATGGCCACCATATCCACCACAACCTCTGCACCCACACCTACCAGCAAATGCTCAGATGTGTCTCCTTGATGGATTTCCCTCTCTGGCCAAAATCTCTATACTGTGTTGGCTCACTTAGTGCAATTCTCTAGCTCAGAAAATTTCTCTGGAACACTAAAACTGCTTTCTCATCGAGAGATTTTCCTCCAGCTTCTCTTCTGTGATCTTCCTCAGCTCTTCCAAAAATCAGGGTTATTCTGTGGGGGAGGTATATACAATGGAACAAAAAACTCATGTGATACTTTTGAAGTAATATGTTTGAACTGTAGCAAGAAAGAAAAATACACTTCTGTCCTTATCTTGGGGTTCCTTTTAATTAATATTTACTGCTTGCCTCAGACATATACTAGTTATTGCAAATACAGAAACCATGGGTCCTCTGTTTCCTTGGGCCTGGCTTACTTCACTTGATATAAATTTTCCTTGTCTTCCGAATTGCTAACAAAATTGCCAATACCATTCATTCTGATGGAGACATCAAGCACTTTTGCCTCCTCCTTTGTTTCACCCTACCATCCCCTCTCTCCAACCTCCTCAACTACACTCCAGCTTCCCATCACCCCTCCTGAAATTGTAAAGTGCTTTTTTTATGGTCCCATATACATCACTTTGGAACATTTCTGCTTATCCTTAACATATACTACTTATTCTAACTAAGGGAAACAATGTACCTATGTTTCTTGGGGCCTGACTTGTTTCAATTAACATATTTTTTCAGAATCTTACCATTTACTAACAAATGGAGCAATATCATTCTTTCTGATGGAGGCATGGAATTCCATTTTACATATAATTACCATATTTTCTTAATCCATTCATCTCCCGAGGGACTTCTGAGTTGGTCCCATATCTTAGCTATGGTAAACAATTGTGGTAGATTTACCATGGTCTTGTATATGATCATTCGTGTTAATGCACAAAAGTGGGATTGCTGGATCTTAGAGGAGCTCTACATGTATTCTTCTGAGGAAACTCTATACTGCTTTGGGATACAGGTTGACCCATTCAACAATTATATATACAAGACACTATGTTGAAAATGAGCTTTACAGCGTTAGCTATGAGGGCAGGAAAGGGCAGGAGGAGTTGGGATGACAGGGAAGGAAGGGATCATAGGGGAAAACAAAGCAGGCAGTAACAATGATCTACAGGAAATGTACTTATTCACAAAATTCTAACTCTTCTGTACAGTATCTTTACAATAAAAATATGTATTTATAAAAAACAGGATGAACTAGCAGAGTACCCATACAGTGGTGTCAAGCCCATGGTAGGCATCCTGCCCAAAGAAATCTAAAAAGAGAAAAATTGAAAATATTTCTTCATATTTGATCTTTTGTTACACAGAATCACCCTGATATTGCTGCCAGAATGGCTACTTGTCCCTTTAATGCACGCCACCTGATTCCACGAGATCAACTAGGTGAACATATTGCAACTTTTATGGACAAAACTCTTGTAGTTGATGTAGGTAAGCCTTAAAACGAAAACAGAAACTAAATCAATTTAGGCCGTTTTCACCTACTCAGATTGTTGTTTTCTGTTTATTTGTAGATAACATCAAATGGAACGGGAAACAAGACAAGAGTTCTAAAAATACATGGCCATATGTTTCCTCTGAGGAAGAATGGGATAAAGGTACAAAGCTTGTTGATTTGGGGGCTGGGAAGGTGGCTCAGTGGTAGAGGGCTTACCTTGCATGCATGAGGCTCTGGGTTCAATTCCTCAGCACCATATAAGCAGAAAACAAAAGCTGGAAGTTGTGCGATAGCTCAAATGGTAGAGCGCTAGCCTTGAGCTGAAGAGCTCAGGTATAGCGCTCAGGCCTAGAGTTCAGGCGCAACGAACGGATTCCTCCCCATCCCCCAAAAAAGCTTGTAGATTTTTCTGCATTTTCCATTATTGAATTACACCTTACCTTATGATATTGTATGATTTCTTCCTTTAGGAGTGAAATTAAAATCTATGTTCAACTTCCATTTTCTTGTCTACTAATATCAATAACATATAGGATCATATGCAGTCATAAATGATTAAAAACCTTGTCAAACATTTAAATGATTTGTTTTTGCACCTGGCTAAGAACTCATTCTTTTGCATGTTTATTATCCAGGTAAATGTTTCTCATAAGACTCTTAAGGCCGTTAAGCTTGTTGTTTTTCTATATCAATAATGTTATAATGTTAGAGCCCATCTAATCTAGCACCTCAATCTAGTATGTATTTCTATATTTGGCAGAATCCTTTGAAGATCCTAGCCCAAGTTTTGTTTGGGGCACAATCAAACCTTCTGGCGACAACACGTAAAGAAAATGCTGTTTTTTAATGACACACTATTGTCTGTCAAAATTTAAAGTGAAGAAATAGGATAAATGAATAACTAACTATATACCCAAGTATTTTGCTCAGTCAAATAGAGTTTGTATTGCTCTTTGACTGGTGATCCTGTGATTGGGGGCAAATTCAAGGATAGTTTCACTAGAACCAAGAAGAAAATCACCCAAATTACCTCACATCTGAATTACTTTATACGAATGTTCTTCTCATTCTCTTATAATCAATTTAAATCATTAAAGCCATAGATAACGTATTATGTTGGACCAATAGTTTTTGTCCTTATTTCCTGGTTTCAAGATTCACTCATCACATCAATTATGATAGTGTGAATGGCAGTATTTTCACCTGTTAATTAATAAATCTACAGACTGATTAATGAATATTTTAGGATTGACTGTTGGATTTAAATTTACTCCATGAATTAGTATGAAATATTTGAGTTTCTTGAGATGATTTACAATTTGCACTTTGCAAAGATACATTTTAATAAAATGTGAGAGCTCTTTTTTATGCAATAATTTGTACATGGATTTCAAATTTCTCATTCCTGAAAAAAGTTTGAATATATTGGATATGTTTTAGATTGGAAATTCAAAATTAGATGTGTAATTACAAAGGTTTTGCTCTCTTAGTACTTATGAGATTGTTTAAAGAGTTGTAATTCCTAGCATAAACGTCCTTCTAGATTCACAAAATATATACTACATTTTATTGTATGGAATGTGAAAACATTTTCTGATATCCTAAGATGGAAAATACAAGAAAAATTGAACAGTAATGGTTTTGCTTGGAATTTTTCATAAGCATTTATTTAACTCGTAATCATGTAATTTGTCTTCCTGGCAAATATGTGACCTCATGCTTTTAATAAATGAGGTAATAAATTCAAATTGTATTGATATTGTCAAGTATTTTCTTCTGTTCAGTACATAAAAAACAAGCTTATTCAACATTAGACCTAGGTGAATTTATGTGCGCCTGTCATCACAAGAGGGCCTCATATATTTTTCTCTCAAAAGGAAGTAAGCACACTAAGAACTTATATTCAAATGTCTGTTTTATGTCAAATGTATTACAATATTATGTGAAGGATGAATGGGCAGTTTAAATAATGAAAAAGTGCTGTGGAAACGTAATGGGAATAGATAAATACACGTTTGTATCTGGTGACAATTATCTAATTCAGGAAGATTATGGAAATGACATAAACTCATCATGTTTACAAACTGAACAGATCAATTTAGTAATTGAACAACAGGATACATTTATTCTTGTGGTTAGGGAGTTTGTCATCGGCTGTAATGCAGAGGAAAAAGATTATGTCATGTGAAATTAATTTGGGGTAGAACATCACATTTGAGACCAACCAGGTGAAAATGTTGTTAATTCTAGCCTGTCATGCATTTGACATATAAGGATCTAATTACAAATTAATAAAGAGAAGAATTTTTTTCAGATTAATTTCTGGAAATCATCTCCTCAACATCAAATACTATAGAGAATCTTATCCTTAAGGAAAACCATGGTTACTCATAGACCTGCAGTGTGCACGATTGTTGGGAACATACAAACTCAAAAATCATTTGCACATTTTGGATAACAAAAAAAAAAAAAAAGAAGAAGACGCCTGGTACAGGTCGCTTAAGAAACTTAGAACGATGAAATCTGAGAATCAGTTTTCAAAGTAGCCTAACAGGAATAGTTTTCCCACTCTCATCACAAATTAACCATCTCAAAAATGGAAGTGGCAAAAAAAAAAAATGGAAGTGGCACTGTAGATCAAGTAGTAGAACATTAGAATGGTGAAGAAATCAGGGACTCTCCCCAAGCCCAAAGTGCAAGGCCAGCGACCAACAAGAAGATTAACCGAAGACAGGAACGTAATGACATATTCCTCAACATTGCCAAATACTTACCGGTTTTTCCGAAATCTCTGATTTTTTTCCTTCCACATAAGAGCCACGTCGATTTTATGAACACCCTACACTTACTATCATGTATTTTCTCTCCAAATTTCATACAAAAATGTTTGATGGGGCAGTGATATTTATTTCATTGGTTATTAGAACACATAATGTGACCCCATGGGATTACTAATTCTATTCCCTTATGATAGTATTTCTTACTTATTTAATCATAGTTTTTCTGGCATCTAAAAAGTAGATCATACTAAAGACCCTGAGAGAATCTGTGACAAAGTAGGAGGCCATGTTACTTGCTGATTTTTCTCAAAGATTTATTCAAACCTAGTTTGTCATTATATATATTTGAGCTGATTAGTGTATGTGATCAGATATTTCTGTTGCCCGTCCATTTGTGGGTGCAAGTTTTGTGTCTCTGTGTGTACAAACTGAAAAGGAGTACAGTTTTTCCTACTGTTTCAACACCCATAAGTTGATACAGGACATATTTCTATGATTTTTGGAATTTCTCCTGCCTTCTTTTGATTTAAATCAATTATTATAAAATTATTCACAGGTTATCAAGGATTTTTATGTGTCTTCGTTGGTAATAAGTATTGAATCCTTGACTGGGCCGTTGGCATTCAAGCCTCTTACCTCGGCTTGATCCCAGTGATATATTCCCAATGTTGGTATCTTTCAGGCATAGAATTCTCAGAACCATATTTATTTGAGTAAGCAAGGTTAAGGTAGAAATGTTACCCTTAGTCAATGGAAATTTTCGATGTTCATTTCAAAGTCCAATATTTCAGTATTCATACTGAGAGGTGACATGCATGTCGATTTTAAAGGTCAATTATTTTTACAAACTGATGAATATATTTACTTCACAATGTGATTGTGACTTCGCAATAGCATTTGTTTTGTCCACATATGAGAATGGAAAAGCTGTTTATATGTTTGAGCCACGGATTCTTTCTTGTAATTGTACCTGTAGGTAATTGCATGGTATCCCTTCATATTTTACTTGCATTCCCTAAAGCATTTATCCTTTGGTAGATTACATCTCATGAAACCATCACTCTTTGTGAATGCATATATTCACAATTATTGAAATGGAGATCAATTTATCATGTTGATTTACATTAATTGCAATAACATTGTATAGTAAAAACACTATGGATTTTGTTTTCTATACAATCACATGAATTATTTCTTCCTTTATTAATGGATGCATGATACATCCATGAATATTTAACAAGAGACCCGTTTCAGAAACTGTGTGAAGACCTGTGTGAGCCTGAATTGGTGGTATTAGAAAAATTTTGATGAACTGGGCAATAATCACTCAAGTAATACAATAATTAGCATCACACTTCAAATGTTCAATGAAGTTTGAAAGTTTGAGACAGCGTGTCCTCGTGTAATTTGTGAGGTTTGTTTACAATGATCAAATTTCTGTAGAAATGGAAGTGGAAGCAACCATGAATTTTTTTGAAACTAACTGGGGATGTGCTCTCACTAGTTTTTTGAGTATCTCTCCAACTACTAGTGAAGTTATTGTTCATATGCATAATACAGGAATATGTATTGAGGTATTTTCCATTGAAAGTAAAATAATATTTTTTCGTTATTTCTTTGCAGGAGACATTCTATGAGCAAACCATGAGTTCAAACCATTTCTAATTGTACCATCTACAACTTACATTTATTACTATATTCTGATCCTCACTCAACCAAATGAATTAATTTTGATTTCTACTACCTATTCTCTCCTTATTGCCCCTTACCTTGAATCCAGAAGTACACCCTGGTGTTTATGTCCTATTTGGAATTCACCATGTCCCTCTCCCCATAGACATGGTAAGGTTCGAATATAGAAACTTCAATGATCAAATCAAAATCTAATTTGTTTCCCAATAGAGTATAAATCATACTTCATTTTTCACTGTCGTTGCTTGCCTGTGAAAATCATCTTCCTTTTCATACATTGTTATAATTGCAGAGACTAAAACATAACAAAACTGTAATGACATTAGACCTCTTACAAAAATCTTACACCAATTATATATTCCAGACAGAATGGTCATTAAAATTTCAATGAGATTTTTCAACAAACATTCTGAAGTATATTCTTTACTATACAATCTTCTCTTCCATCTCAATGATTTCCACATGTAAACTCATCTAAAGAAGGATTCTGGGAGTTCCTCCTAAAAGCTGTGGCAGAAAAAAACAGATTCATGGACGTGTACACAAACTACTATTCAAACCATATTCTTTTTAGGGGCCAAATTGCAACTTGTGAAGATGCCATGATTTTGTGCTAGAAGTGTGACATTTTGAGTGCGAGAGGATGTGCATATTTTGGCAATTGCCCAATATATTTCCAAATTGTTCCAAGAAGAGTGGACTGTATCAGTCGAGTGTAACACAATATTATGGAAACATATTTGATGGCTATCTTCACATTCAACTTGTGTGGGATTTGCTCCACATATATAAGGCCCCACATATTTATACTGGACTTGGCAGTGTGGTCCAAAAGCTTTCTGATGCAAAATGGAATCGTTTTGAAACATACTTTAGGAAAATTTATTGGTAGGACTCCTGTGAAATAAATAGAGTTGAATCTTTTGGGTACAGATGCAGAAGTTAAAGATGTGTGAATGTTGCTCATATTTATCATGGTGTTGAAAAGGGAGCATTTCTGATTATGGCCATCATTTGCAAATAGTGTATAATTTTAAATGTTTCTTGGTTTTCCTTCAGATATTGTGAGCAGGAATGCATTAAACACTAATTTGTGAAGGATAGTTTGGAACCTGTATACTCATGGAAACCTGGGCCTTTTCTAGTCTGGTAGGGATATGAAGAGGATATGGTTATCTGTACATGTCTGTGTATAGTCTGCAACCCAATCTACATACGTATCCATTTGTAAACTCATGACAACTGAAATCAATATATGTACCAATACCCTTCTTTTTCGTTAAACTTATTGTCAATGTGGTGTACAGAGGGATTATAATTATGAAGGTAAGGCAGTGAATCTTTTTCTTGTCATATGATATCCTATTCCTCATTTTTATTACAGTTTATTCAGCTTAAAATCGCTCCTTGATGAAACTGATGTAAAGGTAATTTTCTACATGTGGCCTTGTAAAAAATTTTATGGCAATGGGTTCCCCATTGTCCTCTATGAAAAATTTTTGATTCCCCTTCTTTGCCCTATTCAAATTAAAGTTTCTACAATCCACCGGTTACAAACTCAAATATAGTGAAAAGGAGAGAGAAATCCTATGAAAACTAAAGAAAATAAAGCAAGAACAAGAAATTGTGGGGGTTTTTAAAAAAAACACCATCAAATATAAAACTTATGTTTCTTGTAGTTCATTTTGCTCACCATGTACGTCTTCTTCCTATATATCTAGCAATTAACCATTTGCATTCCTCTTCCAGGATGAAATTGGATATACACCAATTAAGATATAAAGAGAAAGTAGGGCACGTATGTTTTAAAAGTCACTGCTAAAGAAAAAAAAATATGACTTCATTGGGTAAGTTTAAATAGAAGCAGGATAGATGAATTGAAAGGAAATAGCTATATTCAATACATAGTTTGTAATGCTCGTTAAATGCCTATAACAAAGTTAGATTATACAACACCCTGTGTCATAAAACATTCCTAAGGAGTCAGACCTCTAGGTTAAAAAAATACTCACAATGGAAACAATAGAGAAATACGAGGTCTCTTAGAACAGGTTGAAACTTTCCATTACAGATGCACAAATGCATCAAGCCAAAGAAAGGTTAGACATAGTATATATTGAACCTGCCAGCTTCTTTATACCAAAGGACATAGCTATGTAGGAAAAAAGGAAGCCAAAATAATGGGAGAAAATCTTCACTAGCTAAGAAAGAAAAAAGTTTCTTAGCGCTGAAATATAATCAATATTCAACAAGTCAAATCCCTCAGCCCCAAAGAATCCTGAACTATAAGCCCGCTCTCTGAAAGAAGTCTATTTAAAGAGAGACTTCAATGATGGCTAATTGAGAATGGCCTAAGGACATATGAAGATTGCTCAAAAACTCTGACAATTAAAAAAAAAAGACAAATCATTTCAACATTGAAATTCCACCACATTCCATTAGTATGGCAAAGTTATGTTCATTGCAGAGGGAAAATCATAAACCACTCCAGATGCCTGAATGTAGATTAATGGATCAGTAAATGTGGGGTATAAACACCTCAGAATTCCTCTTTACATTAGAAAGAATGGCACAGTGCCCTTTGTTAGGATATGCAAAAATTGTAAAAAAAACAAACAAACATGTATTAAAGTGTGCCAGACCCAACGAACACAGACTCCATTGATTCTCTTATTTCTAAAAACTTGTATATGCCTATTTTAGTCCTAGAATACGATCACAATAGCTTAATAGTAATATACATACGACCATAGAATATTAGGTTAAATAAAACAAGCTGTGAAATACAAAATCAGTTGGTTTCACTTTCTTGATTTTTTAAAATGTGCTATGTGAATCTAATTCTCTTTACATGCCTTTTTCCTTCAGTTTATGTTTTATACAATGTTACCACTGTATTGGATTTTGGTACATACTGTATTTCATGTAATTTGATGAGAATTTGGCATGTGCTAAAATGACCATACAAGAAGATGTTAAATGAAATGAACCCCTAGATAGGGACACAACTTATTTCTACTTTCTTGCTATTGTTTTTCATGATTCTAAACTGTTGTATGTGATTTGTTTTCTTCAATTTTCTTCCTCAATTTTATCCCTGTTTTCATTGTATAGGATTACAGTGGCCTGCTTCTTACATATATTATTTTTTCTACATTGTGAAGGGAAGGGAAATAATAAAATGCTGAAACAGAATAGTAGTTGATGTAACAATGAGATGTACAAGACTTTAAATTTCTGAATTTTAGGGTGTGGCGGATGATGGGAAGTAGGGGAAGTAACAATGCTCGATAAAAAATGTACTCATTAACTTAATCATGTAATTCTAAACCCTCTCTACACAATTTTTAGAATAAAATGTATTTTTAAAAAGGACTGAATTAAACTTATTAGCATAAAGTTTTGAGAAGTATTCCATTATAATGTTCTGAATCTTGTTTGTTTCCGTGGTGATGTTTCCGTTCTCATTCTGAGTTTATTAATTTGGGTGTGTTCTCTCCTTTTTCTGATAAGGTTTGCTAAGGGTCTGTCAATTTTGTTAAGTATTTCGAAGAACCAACTCTTTGTTTTGTTGATTCTTTCTATAGTTTATTTGGATTCTAATTCATTTAATTCTGATTTAATTTTGATTATTTCTTTCCTTCTACTGGATTGGGTTTTATGTTGCTGCTCTTTTTCAAGGTGGTTTAGATATGTCATTAAATTGTTAGTTTCAGATCTCTCCAATTTGTTGATGTAGGAGCTCAGAGCTATAAAATTGCCTCTGAGTACTGCCTTTGCTGTGTCCCAGAGGAGGTGGTAATTTGTGTGTTCATTTTTGTTGAATAGCATGAACATTTGAATTTCCTTTCTAATCTCTTCCATGACCCGCTCATGATTCAGCAGTGTGTTGTTCACCTCCATGTGATACCGGACTTTCTTTGGTGGCTTTTGGTGTTGAGTTCTAATTTTATTCCATTGTGGTCAGAGAGAATGCAAGGTATAACTTCAATGTTTCTGAATTTAGACAAGTTTGCTTTGTGGCCTAAAATGTGGTCTATTTTAGAAAACGTTCCATGTGCTGCTGAAAAGAACGTGTATTCTGATGCTGCTGGGTGAAATGTTCGGTAAATGTCTGTTAAGTCTAGTTGATCTATGCAGCTGTTTAGATCTGCGGTTTCTCTGTTGAGTTTTTGTCGAGTTGATCTATCTAGTGGGGAGAGTGGTGTGTTAAAATCCCCAACAATTAATGTCTTTTGATCTATATGGGATTTGAGGGAAAGTAGTGTTTCTTTGATAAATTTGGGTGCTCCATCGTTTGGCGAATAGATTTTTAGAATTTTAATATCCTCCTGAAGGAGAGATCCTTTAATGTAGCGACGTTCCTTATCTCTTCTCATGAATTTTAATTTGAAGTCTATTTTATCTGATATTAGGATTGCAACTCCCGCCTGTTTATGAGGGCTGTTTGCTTGGTAGATTTTGTTCCAGCGTTTAACATTGAAATTGTGATTGTTTTTACGGGCAAGATGTGACTCTAGCAGGCAGTAGATAGAAGGGTCTTGTTTTTTAATCCAACTAGACAGTCTATGTCGCTTAATTGGAGAGTTCAGTCCATTAACGTTAAACGATAGGACTGAGAGGTATTTGGGAGTTCCTGCCATGTTATCCACCTTCTTGGGGGCTGCGAAAACTGGGTTCTTCCTAAGGTTCTTGGATTCTCAGTTTGGGTGCAGTTTCTTGGCCTTTGTTTCCGTCTTGTTGGTTTTCTATGTGTAGGACATCTTTAATAATCTTTTGTAGGGCTGGTTTGGTGGAGTTGTATTGTTTCAATTTTTCTTTGCTATGGAAGGTTTTTACTTGGCCTTCAGTTATGACTGAAAGTTTAGCTGGGTACAGTATTCTTGGTTGATAGTTGTTTGTTTTTAGGGCATGGCATACTTCATTCCAGACTCTTCTTGCTTTGATTATCTCTGATGAGAAATGTGAGGTAATTCTAATTGGTTTCCTTTATAGGTAATTAACCTTTTCTCCTTGACAGCTTTAAGGATCTTTTTCTTGGTCTGGGTTGATCCTGTGTGGATTATAATGTGACAGTGGGATGTCCTATTCTGGTCTTGTCTATTTGGGTTTCTAAAAGCTTCTTGTATCTGAATAGGCCTATCTTTTGTATGTTTGGGAAGTTCTCTGCTAGGATCCTGTTAAACAAATTTCCTAGACCATTAACTTCTGTTTCTAGGTGCTCCTCTACACCCATTATCCTTAGATTGGGCCTTCTGGTGGTGTCTTCCAGGTGTTGAATAGACTTATTTCTTGGACTTGTCGTGGATGGTTGTATGTTCTTTCTCTATAATATCTAGGCTGTCTTTAATCCCTGAGATTCGATCTTTTGCGTGGTCTAACCTGCTGTCAAGACTCTCTACTTTTTTTTTTTTTTATCTCCTTCACTTCTAATTGGTCAGGTTTGATGGTAATTATGTTGAAGATTTTGGATCATATTACTTCCAATTTTTCAATATTCATATACTTGTTTAATGAATTCCTCTTAGAATTCTCATCCAAGAACACAGATCGCTTCACATTGTGATCTGCAAGAGCTTAGGAAATGAGCAAATTATTACAGAAGTCACATAAAATCATAAATACAATACTTCCAAATATAGTAAAGTTGTATTTTATTTCTTCATTACTTCCTGTATTTTGAAAGTCTGTAATTCCTGATAGTCCATTTTATTTTATCAATGTGATGTATTTACAAGAGTTTTGTAAAGTCTGTGGAGCATTATGTATGTATTCACCAGGACACAAAGAGTGAGAAGTTATATCTACACCATAGAACTTATGCAATGACTAGTGTGAAAATAATATTGCATGACAAATGACAATGGAGAAACCTATGTAACACAGTACTCATAAGACAATATGTTGGATATGATCTGTACAACACTGGGGTTAATGGATAATGGCAAAAAGAGAGAAAAATGAGGAAGAGGGTAACAATTTCAACAAGCATTGAACTCATAGCTTGTATAATTATACCCCTATGTAGGTCACAATGACAATAAAATTTAAATAAGGAAGAAAATTTTAGACGTAAATGATAGCATTGATGGGAACACAAGTGTACATCTTCAACTCTTTTTCAAACATAATAATGAAAATATCTATTAATTCTTTGAATTCTAATTTTGCAATTAGCTTCTTTTTGCATACACAAGACAAACACAACAGAAAAGAATTTTAGGCTCATTAGACAATAATTATTTTAGAATTATTGTATCTATAACAATCCTGTGAATATCCTTTTTAATTATTTCCAGATTACAGAAGGCATAGAAAGGTCTTTTGCACAGATCATATATTAATATGGTTTTGTTAACAGTGAATAGTATTTTTCCATTTATTTACTATTTGTAGTACCAAATAAATCATTAAAAAGTTAATGTTCAACCCAAATTTAATGTGGATATTTATTCTCCACTCAAGGATGCACACTGATATTGTCATGAGAACTTTCAACACATTTTTTAGACATGAATACACTACTGCTAGAGCTTTGATATTATCATTCTATCACAGGTGACCATTGAGTAAGTGGGTGAAAATTGTATGATACCTTTAGATTGCAGGAGTTACTCATAGCAAAGTAAAACCTACAGAAAGGGAGAACACATGTCAAATTTTTAAAATACGTGATTTGTTAAAAACTCTATTGAACCTAGTTATACATAGAATCATACTATAGGGTGAAATTCATAAATTTTAGAAAATATTCTACACCTCAATACAACGGTGGTCCAGTGGCAATTCCACCTACCCACACCACACGAAACAACGGTATACTAAGCAAAGTTCCTCAGAAGTTCTTTGCCCACTATGAATCCCAATTTTAACACTATCTGGAATTACTTCTTTTTATTTTCTTACCACTTGAATGAATTATTGCTTACATTGAAGTTGATAAGCTGCACCTACTTTTGGATGCACATTGAACTATAATGAAAGTGTGGTTTTGGTTTATTTTTTTCTGTTTGCATTAGGGCACATTCGTTTCGAAACCAGAATTTAATCTTCACCTTTCATAATATTTGTTTTTTTTTTATTTCAAATCAGAATGCATTTGACAACAACTTTTGAAGGGATTAAGTCATTGTGAATAGTAACAAATGTGAAGTTAACATTCTACTTGAGGCTTTCATTTTTCTGCATGTATTATATTCTATCTTTGATAATAGAAAAGAAGATCATCGATCTGTTACAGTTTGGTCGACAACATTTCATAATTATTACAGTTTAATGTCAAACAGTATATTGTGTGTATCAATTTTTTATGTCCTGCTCATATTTTCAGTATCGATCAGGTAACACTAATTTCCTTGGAAAACTTAAAAAGAACAAAATCTCAAAATGCAAAAATAGTCACATGTGGTACAGCTGCCTCTATTTCATTCAGATCAATAGGCATTTGAATACCATAATCAGTTTTTTTTTGTTTTTATTTTTTGTCTCTGTTTTTACATCTTTTTCTTCAAAAGATGACTTAAGAGAAAATGCAAGGAAGACTAAAGAATGTTTTTGTCAAAAGATGATTAAGTTCTAGAAGGGTCTTTTTTGTGAAACTCTTAATAAAATTATTGAGGACTAAAGAATCTACAAAAAAAAATAATACCTAAAGATTGATTTATTGTGGGTTTATAGAACATAGAATGTGTAGAGATGTCTAGGCAGAAACATTTACAAAGAATCAGTAGTTGCTGTGAAGATGAAAAGTGTGACACATCCATTCACATTATTCCTCTACTGAATATTCACACATTTCTCTTATACCGAATCGGAGTCTACCAATGCATACTAAAAGGAAATAGGACTTTGACATCCGAGTTCAGGCCGGAAGTCATCATTTCCGTTGCCATATGCGGAAGTGTGGCTGAGTTCTGTCAGTTCCTAAAACGGAAGTGAGGTTTATGAGCTACATCACAATAACGGTGACCCCACCTAGAGAAGTCATTATACAGAAGTAGCTGTTGCTGTGGAAAACCAACTATTGGGACATGGACGGTCGAGGGGAGGAGGAGATATTGACTTGTTTGGTGAATCCAGTTAACTGAAGGATACAGGTAACAGTCCCTTGCCTTCTCTTCTTTCTTTCTTTACATATTTTTAGATATGTAAATCATCTCTTTGGCTCGTGTATGTGATTAGAACTTTTCTCACTTTCTCCCCCTGACATCCCAAAAGTAGTTCTAATAATTTTCTCCAACTAGGCTGGCTTGTTCCATGGGAAAAGAATGAAAATTCTTTACTTTCTTAGACTTCTGATAATAGCTAATTTCCATTCTGGAGAACTCGAAATTTACTTTTATTCCCCTCACATTTATGTGCATCAAAGCAATCATATGTTTAATGTCTTCTGGCTCTACTTCACGGCCACTAGACACTGCACAACTGAAATTCACTACCCATTGAACCAAAGACCAATCTGAAACATTGACTAACGTGTCTCAATGATTCCTTTGCTTTGGAATACATATCTGCTCTAAGAAGCAGTTACTTGAATAATATTCCATACTGATTTTATAATCTGAATGGGATATCACAGTATATCTGTGAGAATAGCAAATCCTCATTCACATAAGTGCATATGTTCAATACGTATAAGATATTTATACATTGGAATTTGGATATTGTTAACTCAGACATCCATAATTAAGAAGACCTTTTCCAAATTCACCTAAAAGTTGTCATGATGCATCATCCTTTGATTTGATAAGGTAGAAAGGCCTGAAAAATACAAAACATTTTGAGTTCAAAAGTTATACATTTCCATAGCGTGCTATATTCTGTAAAGTAGACAGGGAATATCCATGCATTTCAATTCAAGTGTGTCCAGCAACAAAACGTATTAGAGATGAATAGGTTTTCCCCAGTTTTTTTTTTTTTTCATTTCACGGAGAAACCACTTTTATGATGTGGTTTTGATGTATTTAGTCATGTTTCCTCTCAGAATTTTTTTTATACGCAGGACTTGCTAATATTTATCTGCCTATCACGATGGAAAATGGTAAAAATGTTTACACATTTGTTTGGGGAAATTATCTTAAATGGTCTTGTTCACACTATTTTTTGGAATAACAGAAAGTATATTGATGGGAGCTGAGAGAATGGGATAATGAGATTTCTCCTGATTGATTCTGTAACTTTAGACATTTTGATAATTATTACTGTGACTTTTGATGTTCTCGATTGAAAAGTGAAAACGAATGTAAATGATGGTCATATTGGGGATTGAAATGTAAGAAAGCAATTAAATATAGGGAGCTCAGTGGATGTATGCTCTCGGAAGATAAAACAAGCTAACAGTTCCACTTGACCTCATTGAATAATTTTTAATTAGAATAAATATTTTTCATAATGCTAAAAAGTAACAACTCCCTATTAGAAACAGAATACATAAGAAATTAAATTCCAGAGTAATACTCTTTGTCAAATTTTGAATTTATATTCTCCAAATACAGATTCCTAAGTTAAGCTAGAGTTCATAAGGGAAATAAGATTGAAGACTTGGCATGTTCCCAATGCATTGATTTTCCCGAGGTATTTTTCTCTTTGAGAGAAATGTGAGGATCCTGAGAGGTTATTGCAGTGTCCCTATGTTAAAAATCACGAAATCTGATCATGCAGGTTCCCATACCATCTTGTGAAATGTAGAAAGGTAATGTTTCATTAGAACATGTTGATATTATGTAATTACTTTAGTTCATAGATCATTTTGCATATTGTTTTTAAGATAAATTGTGGGAAATGTACGTGAAAGATATGAAAGATTGTGGGCACAAATGTAATATATTTTTGTATTTCTTTTGAAATCTCTACAGCATGTAATGGAAAGTAAGACAATCGAAGCCCAACTCGGTTATTTCTGGAGATGTATATCTCAATCTCTATTCAAAACAGAACAAAGGCAAGATGTGTGCAATTATGTTAAACTGTGTGTGCCATATTTCACAAATCATAGAGGTGGTTTCCTTTTCCTCCGCAGTGTCTAATGGCCGAAATGTAAATTAATTTTATTATTAAACATTATTTTGTTAAAACAGCCACTGTATTATCATATGGCCTAGAATTCACTTTGGATAATTTATTTATGATGCCATTATAAACTGTTAACATGGGAGATGCAATGTGTCTCTTTTCTTTATTTAGGGTATTGATTAAAGACTTGCTTTTAGTTTCATCCAAATTTCATCAAATTTGAAGGTAAACAGAACTGTGGGTAAAAAAATTTTGTTTTTTTTCTTGTAACACTGCTATAATAGGTTCCAGAACAAATGGGGAAATGTCATTCTTTCTGATGGAGGCATAGAATTCCAATGAGTATAAATCCATTTTCTTGATCCATTAATTTACGGAGGGGGAACTGGGTTGCTTCCATATCTTAGCTAGGATAAACTATGCTGCAATAAGTCTAGCTGTGCTGGTAGCTTTAGTGTGGTCTTGTTTGTTATCATTTGGGTAAATGCCCCAAAGTGGGATTGCTGGGTCATAGGAGAGCTGTATGTGGAGTCTTTCCATGAAAGACCATGCTACTTTCCAACGTGGTTGAACAAGTTCACACTCACAATGACAATTCAGTAGGATTCCCTTCTGGCCACATGCCCTCCTGCATCTGATGTTATGAGAGTTCATGAGTATAGCCATACTATCTGGGTTGAGGTGGAATGTCAATGTTCTTTTGATTTGCATTTATTTTATGGCTAGATGTGTTGAGCATTCTTTCCATCTTTTCTCTCCAGAGAGGTTTCTCTTTAATCTTTAGCTGACTTAATTATTAGTCATTTGTTTTTTGAGTAATTGTTGTTGGGGGATTTAATTTTTTGAGTTCAAGGTATATTTTAGATATGAGACCATTGTCAGTTGTATGGCTAGTGAAAACCTTCTCCTAATCTGTGGGCTTTCTATTGATATTGCTAGGTATGTCCTTTCCCATGCAGAAGCTCTGCAGCTTCATACAATCCTATTTTCCAAACTTTCTTTGATTGTGTTTCTGAATCTCTATTACTCAAATTTTGGCCTGTGCCAAGGAGAACTATGGTTTCTCCTGTTCCATCCTGTATGGTGTCAGGGTGTCTGTTTTAACTCAAAGGACTTTAATCTATTTGGAGTTGATTTTGATGCACGTTGATACATGAGGATCTAGCTTTAGTTTTCTACAGGTGATGAATCAGTTTTGTCAGCACCACTTACTGAAAAGGCTAACTTTCTTCCATTCTATTTTTTACCTCTTTTATGGAAGTTTATGTAGCTCTAGGACAATGGGTTGATTTCTAGGTTTTCAATTCTATTCCATTGGTCCTGTGGTCTCTTGTTCCAGTAGCAAGCTGTTTTATTTACTATGTTTTTGTAGTAGAGTTTGAAATTTGCTATTGATATTCCTCCAGGACAATTCTTTCTGTTGAGGATTGTTTTTGCCATTTGGGATCTTTTGTTGTTCCATATGAATTTTTGGATTGTTTCTTCCATTTCCTTGAAAAATGAGTTTGGAATATTGATATCCATCTTATTGAATTTCTAGATCGCTTTGGGAAGTATTCCCATTTTCGGGATTTGATCTGTCCTGTCCAGGAACATGGGCGGTTTTTCCAATTTCTAAGTTCTGTTTAGATTTCCCTTTTCAGATGGTTAAAGATTTAATCATAGAGGTCCTTCACTTCTTTGGTTAAGTTAATTCTTAGGTATTTCAATTTTTGTGGGGCAATTAGGAATGGAGTTGCTTTCCTGATTTCAGGCACAACTTTCTCATTATTGGTATTCATAAAAGCCATTTACTTTAAGTGTGTATTTTATACGCTGCGACTTTCCAAAGTTTCTAATGAGTTCAAGTCATTTGGGCGTGGAGTCCATGGGAATTTGTAAATACAAGATCATGTCCTCTGCAAAGAGGGAGCTTTTTTACTTCCTGTTATGGTGTTTGGATCCCATTTATGTTTCAATCTTGTCTTAGTATTGTTGTTGAGCATTCTAGTGCTAAATTGAAGAGAACTGGAGAGAGTGGACATCCTTTTCTCCTTCCTGAGTTAGATGGAATGGTTTTAAATTTTCATCATTGTGTAAAATGCTGGCTGTAGGTTTCTCTATATTGTATTGAAGAATGTTCCTTGGATTCCTATTTTTTTCCAGAGCCTTCATCATAAAGGAGTGTTGGATCTTGTCATTGGCTTTTCTGCATCTGCTGAAGTAACCATGTGGTACATATCCTTGCTCTTGTTGATGTGGTGAATTATAGCAATTGATTTGTGTATATTGAACTAATTAATTTGTGTATATTTGCATCCCTGAAATGCACCTAGTTTGATGTTGATGTATAATTTTTTTTGTATGAATTGTTGAATTTGATTGACCAAAATATTGTTGAGTAGTTTTAGTTCGATGTTTTTGAAAGTAATGGGTCCTTAATTTCCTTTCTTTAATGAAACCAGGCCACATTTTGGGATTGAGGGTTATGATGGCTTCATACAAAGAGCATAGAAATCAAATTTTCCTTCAATTTCATTGAAGATTTCGAGGAGTACTGGTTTAATTCTGCTTTGAAGGCCTTGTAGAATTCCATTGAAAATCCTTTCTGTCCTAGGCTTTTCTTTGATGGGTGGACTGTTATTGCTGTTTCTATTTAGATTCTTGATATGGGTCTGTGAAGTTGGTGTTACTCACTTTGGTTTAGTTTTGGCATGTCGAAATTTGATAGGAAATAGTCCATTTCTATACTCCATTTTTTCCAGATACCAAAAATTATTAGCATAACGGTTTGAGATGTATTCCCTTATAATGTTCTGAATCCTGGTTCTTCCTGTGGTAATGTTTCCATTTTCCTCTCTGTTTACTTGGTGTGGTCTCTTCTTTTTCTGATAAGATTTGCTAAGCCTGTCAATTCTTTAAAATTTTTCAAAGAAACAACCCTGTATATTTTATTTTTTCTATTTTTAAAAAAATTCCAAATCATTTAATTCTGATTTAATTTTAATGACTTCTTTCCATCTATGGATTGGGTTTTTCTTGCCACTCTTTTTCAGTTAGGTTCAGATCTCTCCATTAACATTGGTTTCAGATATCTTCAATTGTTCTGGATGGAATTCAGAGCTGTAAACTTGCCTGTGAGTACTGCTTTTACTGTGTGTCAGAGGAGCTGGGAATTTGTATGATCATTTTTGTTGAATATCATGAGTAATTGAAAATCTTTTCTAATCTCTTCCATGACCCACTTGTGATAGAGCAGTGTGTTGTTTAGCCTCCATGTGTTCTAGGGTTTTCTTTGGTGGCTTTTGATATTGAGTTCTAAATTTATCCCCTTGTGGTCTAAGGGAATGAAGGGTGTAATTTTTACCTCTTCTCAATTTTAAATTGTAGTCTATTTTATCTGACATTAGGATTGCAACTTCTGCCTGTTGATGTGGGCTTTGTGCTTAGTAAATTTTAATCCAGCCTCTCCCTTCCAAATATGTTTATCCTTATGAACAATGTGCTATGTATTCTTGGAAGCAGCAGATAGAATGATCTTGCTTTTTCATCGATCTAGACAGTCTATGTTGCTTAATTGGAAAGTTTAGTACATTAATATTAATAGTTAGGACTGAGAGATGTAAATGTACTCCTTATCTTGCCCAGGTAATAGTAACCCCTCTGAACAATTTTTTCACAACAACAGATAAAATAAAATAAAAATAAAAAAATGAAAAATGATAGATAAAGAGTCCTTTGAATTTTGGTGATGGGGGGCGGGGATTCATGCATGTCGCCTGTGTTTGTAACCAGTCTCTTAATAGAGTCCCTAGTCTGCTTATGATTTTTACTTTTCTGTTGCTTGATTGCTTTTTTAAGTCATTTTGTTTGATTAGGCAGAAAAATGCGCTGAATGTTGATGGAATTTATTGCTTTCCTCCCAGGATAGTTGAATGGCAGGGAGATTTGCTTGAGTATCTCAAATGAGTGAGATGCCTGTTTCCTCTAGCTTGTAGTTTATGTGAGAAGGCTAGGTTCTGGGTAGTGTTAAGACCTATGACCAATGAGAGCTTTTCCGTGAGGAACTAGCTCCTAAAAAATTCACAGAGCCCAGAATAGAGCCATTCTCAGTTTTTAGGTACTGAGTTTCAATTCTGTGTCTAGGATTCAATTGGGAGGGGCATAATCTGACTCTGTTTACCCAGTGAAAAAGGTCACTTTCATGGGATGGAGATTCTCTGCCTGGGCAGGGTGATTTTCCCCTGGGTGGAGCTGAGCCTGGCAGGTCAGGTGAGGTAATTGTAACCTGCTAAATGGCTCTTTAAAGTTCTTCCAAAGCCTAGAGCTAGCTGCTCAGCCAGGCCTTTGTCAGTATCAGAGATGGAGAGCTCTGGTGGTGGGGAGGGGCAGTGTTTCCACAGCTACTCTCTGAGAATGAATGACATGTCATGGTTCTACTTATACCATATTCTTGTTTTCTGGGCCATCCCTAGTTTGTGATCCTTAGGATGAAGATTTCTGCTCCCTGTCAGTTCTGACTGATTGTGAGAAGTGTCTGTCACCTATGTCTCATACTCTGTTAGTATGTTGCCATGGCCACCACATCCACCACAACCTCTGCACCCACACCTACCAGCAAGTGCTCAGATGTGTCTCCTTGATGGATTTCCCTCTCTGGCCAAAATCTCGATACTGTGATGGCTCACTTAGTGCAATTCTCTAGCCCAGAAAATTTCTCTGGAACACTAAAACTGCTTTCTCATCGAGAGATTTTCCTCCAGCTTCTCTTCTGTGATCTTCTTCAGCACTTCCAAAAATAGGGATTATTCGGTGGGGGAGGTATATACAATGGAACAAAAAACTCATGTGGTACTTTTGAAGCAATATGTTTGAACTGTAGCAAGAAAGAAAAATACACTTCTATCCTTATCTTGGGGTTCCTTTCAATTAATATTTACTGCTTGCCTCAGACATATACTAGTTATTGCAAAAAAGGAAACCATGGGACCTTTGTTTCTTTGGGCCTGGCTTACTTCACTTGATATAAATTTTCCCCGGCTTCCGATTTGCTAATAAAATTGCCAATACCATGCATTCTGATGGAGACATCAAGCACTTTTGCCTCCTCCTTTGTTTCACCCTACCATCCCCTTGCTCCAACCTCATCAACTACATTCCCAACTTCCCATCAGCCCTCCTGTAATTGTAAAGTGCATTTTTTATGGTCCCATGTACATCACTTTGAACATTTCTGCTTATTCTTAACATACACTACTTATTCTAACTAAGGGAAACAATGGACCTATGTTTCTTTGGGCCTGACGTGCTTCAATTAACATATTTTTTCTGAATCTTACCATTTACTAACAAATGGAGCAATATCATTCTTTCTGATGGAGGCATGGAATTCCATTTTACATATAATTACCATATTTTCTTAATCCATTCATCTACCGAGGGACTTCTGAGTTGGTCCCATATCTTAGCTATGGTAAACAATTGTGGTAGATTTACCATGGTCTTGTATATGATCATTCGTGTTAATGCACAAAAGGGGGATTGCTGGATCATAGAGGAGCTCTACATGTAATCTTTTGAGGAAACTCTATACTGCTTTGGGATACAGGTTGACCCATTCAACAATTATATATACAAGGAGCTATGTTGAAATTGAGCTTTACAACCTTAGCTATGAGTTCAGGAAAGGGCAGGAGGATTTGGGATGATAGGGAAGGAAGGGATCATAGCGGAAAACAAAGGAGGCAGTAACAATGATCTATAGGAAATGTACTTATTCACAAAATTCTAACTCTTCTGTACAGTATCTTTACAATAAAAATAAATTTTTATAAAAAAACAGGATGAACTAGCAGAGTACCCATATCGTGGTGTCAAGCCCATGTTAGGCATCCTGCCCAAAGTAATTTAAAAAGAGAAAAATTGAAAAAAATTTCTTCATATTTTTACTTTTGTTACCCAGAATCACCCTGATATTGCTGCCACATTGTCTACTTGTCCCTTTAATGCTCGCCACCTGATTCCACGAGATCAACTCAGTGAACATATTGCAACTTGTATGGACCAAACTCTTGTAGTTGATGTAGGTAAGCCTTAAAACGAAAAGAGAAACTAAATCAATTTAGGCCATTTTCACCTACTCAGATGGTTGATTTCTGTTTATTTGTAGATAACATCAAATGGAACGGGAAACAAGACAAGAGTTCTAAAAATACATGGTCGTATGTTTCCTCTGAAGAAGACATAGACTGTCTAGTTGCTTAAAAAACAAGACCCTTCTATCTGCTGCCTGCCGGAGTCACATCTTGCCCGTAAAAAAAAAAACACATTTTCAATGTTAAAGGCTGGAACAAAATCTACCAAGCAAACGACCCTCATATACAGGTGGGAGTTACAATCCTAATATCAGATAAAATAGACTTCAAATTAAAATTCGTGAGAAGACATAAAGAAGGTCTCTACATACTAACTAAAGGATCTCTCCTTCAGGAGGATATCACAATTCTAAGTATCTATTCGCCAATCAGTGGAGCACCCAAATTTATCAAAGAAAGACTACTTTCCCTCAAATCCCATATAGATCCAAAGACTTTAATTGTTGGGGATTTTAACACACCACTCTCCCCACTAGATAGATCAACTCGACAAAAACTCAACAGAAAAACCGCAGATCTAAACAGCTGCATAGATCAACTAGACTTAACATTTACCTAACATTTCACCCAGCAGCATCAGAATACACGTTCTTCTCAGCAGCACATGGAACGTTTTCTAAAATAGACCACATTTTAGGCCACAAAGCAAACTTGTCTAAATTCAGAAACATTGAAGTTATACCTTGTATTCTCTCTGATAACAAGGGAATAAAATTAGAACTCAACACCAAAAGCCACCAAAGAAAGTCCGGTATCACATGGAGGCTGAACAATACACTGCTGAATCAAGAGTGGGTCATGGAAGAGGTTAGAAAGGAAATTCAAATGTTCATGCTATTCAACAAAAATGAACACACAAATTACCAGCTCCTCTGGGACACAGCAAAGGCAGTACTCAGAGGCAAGTTTATAGCTCTGAGCTCCTACATCAACAAATTGGAGAGATCTGAAACTAACACATTAATGACACATCTAAACCTCCTTGACAAAGAGCAGCAAGATAAATCCCAATCCAGTAGACGGAAAGAAATAATCAAAATTAAATCAGAATTAAATGAATTAGAATCCAAATAAACTATAGAAAGAATCAAAAAAACAAAGAGTTGGTTCTTCGAAAAACTTAACAAAATTGACAGACCCTTAGCAAACCTTGTCAGAAAAAATAGAGAAAACACCTAATTAATAAACTCAGAGATGAGAACGGAAACATCACCACAGAAACAACCAAGATTCAGAACATTATAAGGGAATACTTCTCAAAATTTTTTGCTAATAAGTTTAATTCAGTTCTTTTTAAAAATACTTTTTATTCTAAAAATTGTGAAGAGAGGGGTTTGAATTACATGATTAAAGTAATGAGTACATTTTTTATTGAGCATTTTTACTTCCCCTACCTCCCCTCGTCCCCCCCACCCTAAAATTGTGAAATTTAAAGTCTTCTATATCTCATTGTGACAATACATCAACTAGTATTCTGTTTCAGCATTTTATTATTTCCCTTCTCTCCACAATGTAGAAAAAAATATATATGTAAGAGGCAGGCCACTGTCACCAAATACAATGAAAACAGGGATAAAATTGGGGAAGAATATTGAAGAAAAACAAATCACATAGAACAGTTTAGAATCATGAAAAAAAAAATTAACAAGAAAGTAGAAATATGTTGTGTCCCTATATAGGGGTTCATTTTATTTAACATCTTCTTGTATGGACATTTTTGCACATGCCTAATGATCATCAAATTACATGAATTACAGTATGTACCAAAATCCAATACAGTGGCAAAATTATATAAAACATAAACTAAAGGAAAAATTCAAGTAAGGAGAAATAGATTCATATAGCACATTTTAAAAAATCAAGAAAGTGAAACCAAATGCTTTTGTATTTCACAGCTTGCTTTGTTTAACGTTATATTCTATGGTCGTATGTATATTACTATTAATCTATTGCGATCCTATTTTAGGACTAAAATGGGCATATACAACCTTTTAGAAATAAGAGAATCTATGGAGTCGATGTTCGTTGGGTCTGGCACACTATAATTCATGTTTGTTTTTTTTTTTTACAATTTTTGCATTTCCTTACAAAGGGTACTGTGCCATTCTTTCTAATGGAAAGTAGAATTCTGAGGTGTTTATACCCCACATTTACTGATCCATTAATCTACATTCAGGCATCTGGAGTGGTTCCTGATTTTCCCTCTGCAATGAACATGACTTTGCCATTCTAATGGAATGGGATGGAATTTCAATGTTGAATTAATTTGTCTTTGTTTTTTTTATTGTCAGAGTTTTTGAGCATTTCTTCATATGTCCTTAGGCCATTCTCAATTAGCCATCATTGAAGTCTCTCTTTAAATAGACTTCTTTCATAGAGTGGGCTTATAATTCAGGATTCTTTGGGGCTGAATATTGTTGAATGTTGATTATATTTCAGCGCTAAGACACTTTTCTCTTTCTTAGCTAGTGAAGATTTTTTCCCAGTATTTTTGGCTTCCTTTTTTCCTACATAGCTATGTCCTTTGGTATAAAGAAGCTGGCAGGTTCAATTTATAGACTTTGTCTAACCTTTCTTTGGCTTGATGCATTTGTGCATCTGTAATGGAAAGTTTCAACCTGTTCTAAGAGACCTCGTATTTCTCTATTGTAAACATTCTGAGTATTTTTTTTAATCTAGAGGTCTGACTCCTTTGGAAAGTGTTATGACACAGGGTGGTGTATATTCTAACTTTGTTATAGGCATTTAACGGGTATTACAAAACTATTTATTGAATATTGCTATTTCCTTTCAATGCGTCTATCTTGATTCTATTTAAACTTACCCAATGAAGTCATATTTTTTTTCTTTAGCAGTGACTCTTAAAACATAGGTGCCCTACTTTCTCTTTTTGTCTTAATTGGTGTATATCCAATTTCATCCTGGAAGAGGAATGCAAGTGTTTAATTGCTAGATATATAGGAACAAGAAATTCATGGTGAGCGAAATGAACTCCAAGAAACATAAGTTTTATCATTGATGGTTTTTTTTTAAAAAAAAAAAAAAACAACCACAATTTCTTTTTCTTGCTTTATTTCCTTTAGTTTTCATAGGATGTCTCTCTCCTTGTCACTATCTTTGAGTTTTGTAACCGGTGGATTGTAGAACTTTAATTTGAATAGGGCAAAGAAGGGGAATCAAAATTTTTTCATAAAGGACAATGGGGGACCCACTGCCATAAAATTCTTCACAAGGCCACATGTAGAAAATTACCTTTACATCAGTTACATCAGGGAGCGATTTTAAGGTGAATAAAGTGTAACAAAAATGAGGAATAGGATATCATATGACAAGAAAATATTCACAGCCTTACCTTCATAATTATAATCCCTCTGTACATCACATTGATAATAGGTTTAACGAAAAATAAGGGTATTGGTACATATATTGATTTTAGTTGTCATAAGTTTACAAATGGATACGTATGTAGATTGGGTTGCAATCTAAAAACAGACATGTGTAGATAACCCTGACCTCTTCATATCCCTACCAGCCTAGATAAGGCCCAGGTTTCCATGAGTATACAGGTTCCAAACTATCATTCACAAATTAATGTTTAATGCATTCCTGCTCACAATACCTGAAGGAAAACCAAGTAACATTTAAAATTATACACTCTTTCCAAATGATGTCCATAATCAGAAATGCTCCCTTTTCAACACCATGATAAATATGAACAACATACACACATCTTTAACTTCTGCATCTGTAACCAAAAGATTCAACTCTATTTATTTCACTGGAGTCCTACCAATAAGTTTTCCTAAAGTATGTTTCAAAAACTATTCCATTTTGCATCAGAAAATTTTTGGACCACACTGCCAAGTCCAGTATAAATATGTGGGGCCTTATATATGTGGAGCAAATCCCACACAAGTTGAATATGAAGATAGCCATCAAATATGTTTCCATAATATTGTGTTACACTCGAAAAATACAGTACACTCTTCTTGGAACACTTTGGAAATATATTGGGAAATTGCCAAATTATGCACACCCTCTCGCACTCAAAATGTCACACTTCTAGCACAAATTCATTGCATCTTCACAAGTTGCAATTTGGCCCCCCAAAAGAATATGGTTTGATTAGTAGTTTGTGTACACATTCATGAGTCTGTTTTTTTCTGCCACAGCTTTTAGGAGCAACTCCCAGAATCCTTCTTTAGTTGAGTTTACATGTGGAAATCATTGAGATGGACGAGAAGATTGTATAGTAAGGAATATACTTCAGAATGTTGGTTGAAAAATCCCATTGAAATGTTCCTGACCATTCTGTATGGAATATATAATTGGTGTAAGATTTTTGTAAGAGGTCTAATGTCATTACAGTTTTGTTATGTATTAGTCTCTGCAATTATAACAATGTATGAAATGGAAGATGATTTTCCCAGGCAAACAAGGACAGTGAAAAATGAAGTATGACTTATTCTCCATTGGGAAACAAATTAGATTTCGATTTGATTATTGAAGTTTCTATCTTCGTACCTTACCATGTCTATGGGGAGAGGGACATGGTGAATTCCAAATAGGACATAAACACCAGGGTTTACTTCTGGATTCAAGGTAAGGGGCAATAGGGAGTGAATAGGTAGTAGAAATCAAAATTAATTCATTTGGGTGAGTGAGCATCAGAATTTAGTAATAAATGTAATGTGTAGATGGTACAATGAGAAATGGTTTGAACTCATGGTTTGCTCATACAATGACTCCTGCAATGAAATACAGAAAAAATATTATTTTACTTTCAATGGAAAATACTTGAAAATATATTCCTCTATTCTCCCTATGAACAATAACTTCACTAGTAGTTGGAGAAATACTCAAAAACTACTGAGAGCATATCCCCAGTTATTTTTAAAAAATTTCTAGGTTGCTTCCAAATTTCTACAGAAATTTGATCATTGTAAACAAACCTCACAAATTACACGTGGACATGCTGTCTCAGAACATTCAAACTTCATTGAACATTTGAAGTGTGATGCTAATTATTGTATTACTTGAGTGATTATTGTCCAGTTCATCAAAATTTTTCTAAGACCACCAATTCAGGCTCACCCAGGTCTTCGCACAGTTTCTGAAACGGGCCTCTTGTTAAATATTCATGTATGTATCATGCATCCAGGAAAAAAGGAAGAAATAATTAATGTGATTGTATAGAAAACAAAATCCATAGTGTTTTTACTATAAAATGTTATTGCAATGAATGGAAATCAACATGAAAAATTGATCTCCATTTCAATAATTGTGAATATATGCATTCACAAAGAGTGATTGTTTCATGAGATGTAATCTACTAAAGGATACATGTTTTAGGGTATGCAAGTAAAATATGAAGGGATACCATTCAAGTACCTACAGGTACAATTAGAAGAAATAATCCGTGGCTCAAACATATAAACAGCTTTTCCATTCTTATATGTGGACAAAACAAATGCTATTGTGAAGTCACAATCACATTGTGAAGTGGTATCACGTAAATATATTCAGCAGTTTGTAAAAATAATTGACCTTTAAAAACGACATGCATGTCACCTCTCAGTATGAATACTGAAATATTGGACTTTGAAATGAACATAGACAATTTCCATTGACTAAGGGTAATATTTCGACCTTAACATTGCTTTCTCAAAAAATATGGTTCTGAGAATTCTATACCTGAAGGATACCAACATTGGGAATATATCACTGGGATCAAGCCCAGGTAAGAGTCTTGAATACCAACGGCCCAATCAAGGATTCAATACTTATTACCAAGGAAGACACATAAAAATCCTTGATAACCTGTGAATAATTTTATCATAATTGATTTAAATCAAAAGAAGGCAGGAGAAATTCCAAAAATCATAGAAATATGTCCTGTATCAACGTATGGGTGTTGAAACAGTAGGAAAACTGTAATCCTTTTTAGTTTGTACACACAGAGTCATAAAACTTGCAACTACAAATGGACGGGCAACAGAAATATCTGATCTCATACACACATCAGCTCAAATATATATAATGACAAACTAGGTTTGAAAAAATCTTTGAGAAAAATCAGCAAGTAACATGGCCTCCTATTTTGTCACAGATTCTCTCAGGGTCTTTAGTATGATCTACTTTTTAGATGCCAGAAAATCTATAATTAAATAAGTAAGAAATACTATCATAAGGGAATAGAATTAGTAATCCCATGGGGTCACATTATGTGTTCTAATAACCAATGAAATAAATAAATATCACTGCCCCATCAAAATTTTTGTATGAAATTTGGAGAGAAAATACATGATAGTAAGTGTAGGGTGTTCATAAAATTTAAGTGGCTCTTATGTGGAAGGAAAAAAATCAGAGATTTCGGAAAAACCAGTAAATATGTGGCATTGTTGATGAATATGTCATTACATTCCTGTCTTTGGTTAATCTTCTTCTTGGTCGCTGGCCTTCAACTTTGTGCTTTGGCAGAGTCCCTGCTTGCTTCACCACTCTAATGTTCTACCACTTGAGCTACAGTGCCCCATCCATGATTGAGATGGTTAATTTGTGATGAGAGTGGGAAAACTATTCCTGTTAGGCTACTTTGAAAACTGATTCTCAGATTTCATCGTTCTAAGTTTCTTAAGCGACCTGTACCATGCGTCTTCTTTTTTTTGTTATCCAAAATGTGCAAATGATTTTTGTGTTTGTCTGTTCCCAACAATCGTGCACACTGCAGGTCTATGAGTAACCAAGGTTTTCCTTAAGGATAAGATTCTCTATAGTATTTGATTTTGAGGAGATGATTTCCAGAAATGAATCTGAAAAACATTTTTCTCTTTATTAATTTGTAATTAGATCCTTATATGTCAAATTCATGAGATGCTAGAACTAACAACATTTTCACCTGGTTGGTCTCAAGTGGGATTTTCTACCCCAAATTAATTTCACATGACATAATCTTTTTCCCCTGCCTTACATCAGATGACGAACTCCCTAACCACAAGAACAAATGTATCCTATTGTTCAATTACTAAATGGATCTGTTCAGTTTGTAAACATGATGAGTTTAAGTCATTTCCATAATCTTCATGAATTAGAATATTGTCACCAGATGCAAACGTGAGTTTATCTATTCCCACTACATTTCCACAGCACTTTTTCATTATATAAACTGCCAATTCATCCTTCACATAATATTGTAATACATTTGACATAGAACAGACGTTTGAATATAAGGTCTCAGTGTGCTTACTGCCTTTTGAGAGAAAAATATATGAGGCCCTATTGTGAGGACAGGCGCACATAAATTCACCTAGGTCTAATGTTGAATAAGTTTGGTTTTTATGTACTCAACAGAAGAAAATACTTGACAATATCAATACAATTTGAATTTATTACCTCATTTATAAAAATCATGAGGTCACATATTTGCCAGGAAGACAAATTACATGATTTCGAGTTAAATAAATGCTTATGAAAAATTCCAAGCAAAACCATTACTGTCCAATTTTTCTTCTATTTTCTACCTTAGGGTATCAGAGAAAAAATGTTTTCACATTCCATACAATAAAATGTACTATCTATTTTGTGAATCTAGAAGGACGTTTATGCTAGCAATTACAATTCTATAAACCATCTCATAAGTACTAAGAGAGCAAAAGCTTTGTAATTACACATCTAATTTCGAATTTCCAATCTAAAACATATCCAATATATTCAAACTTTATTCAGGAATGACAAATTTGAAACCCATGAACAAATTATTGCATAAAATATAGTCCTGAACACATTTTATTAAAATGTATCTTTGCAAAGTGCAAATTGTAAATCATGTCAAGAATCTCAAATATATATACTAATTCATGGAGTAAATTTAAATCCTATAGTCAATCCTAAAATATTCATTAATCAATTTCAGTAGGAAGACAGGGTAACCCACCTATCAGTCTTTACATTTATCAATTAACAAGTGAAGATACTGCCATTCACACAATCATAATTGATGTGATGAGTGAATCTTGAAACCAGGAAACAAGGACAAAAACTATTGGTCCAACATAATAGGGTTATCTATGGCTTTACTGATTTAAATTGATTATAAGAGAATGAGAAGAACATTCATATAAAGTAATTCAGATAGTATGTAAGTTGGGTGATTTTCTTCTTGGTTCTAGTGAAACTATTCCTGAATTTGCCACCAATCACAGGATCACCAGTCAAAGAGCAATAGAAACTTTATTTGTACTGAGCAAAATACTTGGGTATATAGTTAGCTATTCATTTATCCTGTGTCTTCACTTTGAATTTTGACAGACAATAGTGTGTCATTAAGAAACAGCATTTTCTTTACCTGTTGTCACCAGAGGGTTTGATTGTGCCCAAAACAAAACTTGGGCTAGGATCTTCCAAGGATTCTGCCAAAGATAGAAATACATACTCGATTGAGGTGCTAGATTAGATGGGCTCTAACATTATACCATTATTGTTATAGAAAAACAGCAAGCTTAACGGCCTTAAGAGTCTTATGAGAAACATGTACCTGGATAACAAACATGGAAAAGAATGAGTTCTTAGCCAGGTGCAAAAACAAATCATTTAAATGTTTGACAAGGTTTTTAATCATTTATGACTGCATATAATCATATATGTTATTGATATTAGTAGACAAATAAAATGCAAGTTGAACATAGATTTTAATTTCACTCCTAAAGGAAGAAATCATACAAAATCATAAGGTAAGGTGTAATTCAATAATGGAAAATGCAGAAAAATCTACAAGCTTTTTTGGAGGGTGGGGAGGAATCCGTTCGTGGGGCCTGAACTCTAGGCCTGCGCGCAGTGCCTCAGCTCTTCAGCTCAAGGCTAGCTCTCTACCATTTGAGCTATTGAACCACTTCCAGCTTTTGGTTTCTGCTTATATGGTGCTGAGGAATTGAACCCAGAGCCTCATGCATGCAAGGTAAGCCCTCTACCACTGAGCCACCTTCCCAGCCCCCAAATCAACACGCTTTGTACCTTTATCCCATTCTTCCTCAGAGGAAACATATGGCCATGTATTTTTAGAACTCTTGTCTTGTTTCCCGTTCCATTTGATGTAATCTACAAATAAACAGAAATCAACCATCTGAGTTTTGGTGAAAAAGGCCTAAATTGATTTAGTTTCTCTTTTCGTTTTCAGGCTTACCTACATCAACAACAAGAGTTTTGTCCATACAAGTTGCAATATGTTCACTGAGTTGATCTCCTGGAATCAGGTGGCTAGCATTAAGGGAGAAATAGCCAATTTGGCAGCAATATCAGGGTGATTCTGTGTAACAAAAGTTCAAATATGAAGAAATACTTTCAATTTTTCTCTTTTTAGATTTCTTTGGGCATGATGCCTACCATGCAATTGACACCACGGTATGGGCACTCTGCTAGTTCATCCTGTTTTTATAAAAAAATATTTTTATTGTAAAGATACTGTACAGAAGAGTTAGAATTTTGTGAATAAGTACATTTCCTATACATCATTGTTACTGCCTCCTTTGTTTTCCCCTATAATCCCTTCCATCACTATCATCCCAACTCCTCCTGCCCTTTCCTGCCCTCATAGATAAGGTTGTAAAGCTCATTTTCAACATTGGCTCGTGTATGTATAATTGTTGAATGGGTCAACCTGTATCCCAAAGCAGTATAGAGTTTCCTCAAAAGATTACATGTAGAGCTCCTCTAAGATCCAGCAATCCCACTTTTGTGCATTAACACGAATGATCATATACAAGACCATGGTAAATCTACCACAATTGTTTACCATAGCTAAGATATGGGACCAACTCAGAAGTCCCTCAGTAGATGAATGGATTAAGAAAATATGGTAATTATATGTAAAATGGAATTCCATGCCTCCATCAGAAAGAATGATATTGCTCCCTTTGTTAGTAAATGGTAAGATTCAGAAAAAATATATTAATTGAAGCAAGTCAGGCCCAAAGAAACATAGGTCCATTGTTTCCCTTAGTTAGAATAATTAATGTATTTTGAGGATAAGCAGAAATGTTCAAAAGTGATGTACATGGGACCATAAAAAATGCACTTTACAATTTCTGGAGGGGTGATGGGAAGTTGGGAGTGTAGGTGAGGAGGTTGGAGGCAGGGGATGATAAGGTGAAACAAAGGAGAAGGAAAATTGCTTGAAGTCTCCATCAGAATGAATGGTATTGGCAATTTTGTTAGCAAATCGGAAGACAGGGAAAATTTATATCAAGTGAAGTAAGCCAGGCCGAAAGAATCATAGCTCCCATGGTTTCTTATTTGCAATAACTAGTATATATCTGAGACAAGCAGTAAATATTAATTAAAAGGAACCCCAAGATAAGGACAGAAGTGTATTTTTCTTTCTTGCTACAGTTCAAACATATTGCTTCAAAAGTAACACATGAGGTTTTTGTTCCATTGTATATACCTCCCCCACAGAAGAACCCCTATTTTTGGAAGAGCTGAGGAAGATCACAGAAGAGAAGCTGGAGGAAAATCTCTCGATGAGAAAGCAGTTATAGTGTTCCAGAGAAATTTTCTGGGCTAGAGAATTGCACTAAGTGAGCCATCACAGTATCGAGATTTTGGCCAGAGAGGGAAATCCATCAAGGAGACACATCTGAGCACTTGCTGGTAGGTGTGGTGCAGAGGTTGTGGTGGATGTTGTGGCCATGGCCAACATACTAACAGACAGAGTCTGAGACATAGGTGACAGACCCTTCTCACAATCAGTCAGAACTGACAGGGAGCAGAAAGCTTCATCCTAAGGATCACAAACCAGGGATGGCCCAGAAACCAAGAATATGGTATAAGTAGAACCATGACATGTCATTCATTTTCAGAGAGCAGCTGTGGAAAGACTTCCCCTCCTCACCACCAGAGCTCTACATCTCTGATACTGACAAAGGCCTGGCTGAGCAGCTAGCTCTAGGCTTTGGAAGAACTTTAAACAAAGAGCCATTTAGCAGGTTACAGGTACCTGACCTGAACTAGCAGGCTAAGTTCCACCCAGGGGAAAGTCACCCTGCCCAGGCAGAGAAGCTCCATCCCATGAAAAGTGACCTTTTTCACTGGGTAAACAGAGTCAGATTATGCCCCTCTCCATTGCATCCTAGACATAAATTTTAAACTCAGTAAACCTAAAATCTGAGAATGGCTCCAGGCTGGGTTCGGTGAATTTTTTAGGAGCTAGTTTCTCACGGAAAAGCTATAATTGGTCAAAGGTCTTAACACTACCCAGAACCTTGCCTTCTCACATAAACTACAAGCAAGAGGAAACAGGCATCTCACTCATTTGAGATACTCAAGCCAATCTCTCTGCCATTCAACTATCCTGTAAGGAAAGCAATAAATTCCATCAATATTCAGAGCATTTTTCTGCCTAATCAAACAAAATGACTTAAGGAAGCAATCAAGCAACAGAAAAGCAAACATCATAATCAGACTAGAGACTCTATGAAGAGACTGGTTACAGACAGAGGCGACATAAAAGCTTTCCCCCTCCCATCCCCCAAATTCAAAGGACGCTTTATGTATCATTTTTATTTTTTTATTTTTATTTTGTTTTATTTTTTGGTGTGAAAATATTGTTCAGAGGGGTTACTATTACCTGGGCAAGATAATGAGTACATTTACATCTCTCAGTCCTAACGCTTAATATTAATGGACTTAATTTTCCAATTAAGCAACATAGACTGTCTAGATCGATGAAAAATCAAGATCATTCTATCTGCTGCATCCAAGAATAAATAACACATTGCCCATAAGGATAAACATATTTGGAAGGGAGAGGCTGGATTAAAATTTTCTAAGCACAGAGCCAACATCAACAGGCAGAAGTTGCAATCCTAATGACAGATAAAATAGAGTACAATTTAAAATTGAGAAGAGGTAAAAATTACCCCCTGCATTCCTTTAGACCACAAGGGGATAAAATTAGAACGCAATATCAAAAGCCACCAAAGAAAACCCTAGAATACATGGAGGCTAAACAACACACTGCTCTATCTCAAGTGGGTCATGCAAGAGATTAGAAAAGATTTTCAATTACTCATGATATTCAACAAAAATGATCATACAAATTCCCAGCTCCACTGACACATAGTAAAAGCAGTACTCAGAGGCAAGTTTACAGCTCTGAGTTCCATCAAGAACAATTGAAGATAACTGAAATCAATATTAATGGAGACATCTGAAACTAACTGAAAAAGAGTGGCAAGATAAAACCAATCCGTAGATGGAAAGAAGTCATTAAAATTCAATCAGAATTAAATGAATTGGAATTTTTTTAAAAAATAGAAAGAATAAAATATACAGGGTTGTTTCTTTGAAAAAAATTAAACAATTGACAGTCTTAGCAAATCTTTTCAGAAAAAAAACAGACCACACCAAGTAAACAGAGGAAAATCGAAACATTACCACAGGAAGAACCAGGATTCAGAACATTATAAGGGAATACATCTCAAACCGTTATGCTAATAATTTTTGGCATCTGGAAGAAATGGACGATAGAAATGGACTATTTCCTATCAAATTTCGACATGCCAAAACTAAACCAAAGTTAGTTAAACCCATATCAAGAATCTAAATAGAAACAGCAATAACAGACCACCCAACTAAGAAAAGCCCAGGACAGAATGGATTTTCAATGGAATTCTACAAGGCCTTGAAAGCAGAACTAAACCAGTACTCCTCGAAATCTTCAATGAAATTGAAGGAAAATTTGATTTCTATGCTCTTTATATGAAGCCATCATAACCCTCAATCCCAAAATGTGGCCTGGTTTCTTTAAAAAAAGGAAATTAAGGACCCATAACTTTCAAAATCATCGAACTAAAACTACTCAACAATATTTTGGTCAATCAAATTCAAGAATTCATACAAAAAAATCATACATCACCATCAAACTGGGTGCATTTCAGGGATGCAAGTATACACAAATTATTTAGTTCAATATACACAAATCAATTGCTATAATTCACCACATCAACAAGAGCAAGGATATGTACCACATGGTTACTTCAATAGATGCAGAAAAGCCAATGACAAGATCCAACAATCCTTTATATTGAAGGCTCTGGAAAAAAATAGGAATCCATGGAACATTCTTCAATACAATAAAGACAAACCTACAGCCAGCATTTTACACAATGATGAAAATTTAAAGCCATTCCATCTAACTCAGGAAGCAGACAAGATTGTCCACTCTCTCCATTTCTTCAATTTAGTACTAGAATGCTCAACAACAGCACTAAGACAAGATGGAAACATAAAGGCGATCCAAATACCATAAAATAAAGTAACAAAGCTCCCTCTTTGCAGAGGACATGATCTTGTCTTTACAAATTCCCATGGACTCATCTCCAAATGACTCGAGCTCATTAGAAACTTTGGCAAATTTGCAGCGCATATAATTCACACTTAAAAGTAAATGGTTTTTATGAATACCAATAATGTGAAAGGTGTGCCTGAAATCAGGAAAGCAACTCCATTCCTAATTGCCCCACAAAAATTGAAATGCCTAAGATTTAACTTAACCAAAAAATTGAAGGACCTCTATGATTAAATCTTGTACAATATGAAAAGGGAAATCTAAACAAAACTTAGAAATTGGAAAAACCGCCCATGTTCCTGGAAAGGAAGGATCAAATCCTGAAAATGGCAATACTTCCCAAAGCGATCTAGAAATTCAATAATATGGATATCAATATTCCAAACTCATTTTTCAAGGAAATGGAAGAAACAATCCAAAAATTCATATGGAACAACAAAAGATCCCAAATTTCAAAAGCAATCCTCAACAGAAAGAATTGTCCTGGAGGAATATCAATAGCAAATATCAAACTCTACTACAAAAACATAGTAATTAAAAGAGCTTGCTACTGGAACAAGAGACCACAGGACCAATGGAATAGAATTGAAAACGTAGAAATCAACCCACAGTCCTATAGCTACATAAACTTCCATAAAAGAGGTAAAAAATAGAATGGAAGAAAGTTAGCCTTTTCAGTAAGTGGTGCTGACAAAACTGATTCATCATCTGTAGAAAACTAAAGCTAGATCCTCATGTATCAACCTGCATCAGAGTCAAATCCAAATAGATTAAAGTCCTTTGAGTTAAAACAGACAACCTGACACTATACAGGATGGAATAGGAGAAACCATACGTCTCCTTGGCACAGGCCAAAATTTGAGTAATAGAGATTCAGAAACACAATCAAAGAAAGTTTGGCAAATAGCATTGTATGAAGCTGCAGAGCTTCTGCATGGGAAAGGACATACCTAGCAATATCAATAGAAAGCCCACACATTAGGAGAAGGTCTTCAGTAGCTATACAACTGACAAGGGTCTCATATCTCAAATATACCTTGAACTCAAAAAATTAAATCCCCCAACAACAAATACTCAAAAAACAACTGACCAATAATTATGTCAGCTAAAGATTAAAGAGAAACCTCTCTGGAGAGAAAAGATGGAAGAAGTGCTCAACACATCTAGCCATAAAATAAATGCAAATCAAAAGAACATTGACATTCCACCTCACACCAGATAGAATGGCTATACTCAAGAACTCTCATAACATCAGATGCAGGAGGGCATGTGGCCAGAATGGAATCCTACTGCATTGTCATTGGGAGTGTGATCTTGTTCAACCACTTTGGAAAGTAGCATGGTGTTTCATGGAAAGACTCCACGTACAGCTCTCCTATGACCCAGCAATCCCACTTTGGGGCATTTACCCAAATGATAGCAAACAAGACCACACTAAAGCTACCAGCACAGCTAGATTTATTGCCGCATAATTTATCTTAGCTAAGATATGGAAGCAACCCAGATGCCCCTACCTAAATTAATGGACCAAGAAAATGGATTTATACTCAGTGGAATTCTATGCCTACATCAGAAAGAATGACATTGCCCCATTTGATCTGGAACTTAGTATAACAGTGTTATAAGAAAAACATAATGTTCTCCCCACAGTTCTGTGAACCTTCAAATTTGGTGAAATTTGGATGAAAATAAAAGCTAGTTTTTAATCAATACCCTAAATAAAGAAAAGAGACACAATGCATCTCCCATGTTAACAGTTTATAACCATGGCATCATAACTTAATTATCCAAACTGAATTCTAGGCCATATGATAATACAGTGGCTGTTTTAACAAAATAATGTTTAATAATAAAATTAATTTACATTTCGTCCATTAGGCACTGGGGAGGAAAAGGAAACCACCTCTACGTTTTGTGAAATGTGGCACACACAATTTAACATTATTGCACACATCTTGCCTTTGTTCTGTTTTGAATAGAGATTGAGCTATACATCTCCAGAAATAAACTAGCTGGGCTTCGATTGTCTTACTTTCCATTACATGCTGAAGAGATTTCAAAAGAAATACAAAAATCTATTACAATTGTGCCCACAATGTTTCATATCTTTCACGGACATTTCCCACAATTTATCTTAAAAACAATATGCACATTGGTCTATGAACTAAAGTAATTACATAATATCAACATGTTCTAATGAAACATTAACTTTCTACATTTCACAAGATGGTATGGGAACCTGCATTATATGATTCTGTGATTTTTAACATAGGGACACTGCAATAACCTCTCAGGATCCACACATTCCTCTGAAAGAGAAAAATACCTCGGGAAAATCAATGTATTGGGAACATGCCAAGTCTTCAATCTTATTTCCCTTATGAACTCTAGTTTAACTTAGGAATCTGTATTTGGAGAATATAGATTCAAAATTTGACAAAGAGTATTACTCTGGAATTTAATTTCTTATGTATTCTGTTTCTAATAGGGAGTTGTTACTTTTTCGCATTATGAAAAATATTTATTCTAGTTAAAAATTATTCAATGAGGTCAAGTGGAACTGTTAGCTTGTTTTATCTTCTGAGAGCATACATCCACTGAGCTCCCCTTATTTAATTGCTTTCTTACATTTCAATCTCCAATATGCCCATCATTTACATTCGTTTTCACTTTTCAATCTAGAATATCAAAAATCCGAGTAATAATTATCAAAATGTCTAAAGTTTCAGATTCAATCAGGAGAAATCTCATTATCCCATTCTCTCAGCTCCCTTCAATATACTTTGTGTTATTCCAAAAAATAGTGTGAACAAGACCATTTAAGATAATTTCCCCAAACAAATGTGTGAACATTTTTACCTTTTTACATTGTGACAGGCAGATAAATATTAGCAAGTCCTACGGATAAAAAAAAAAATTCTGAGAGGAAACATGACTAAATACATCAAAATCACATCATAAAAGTGGTTTCTCCGCGATATGAATAAAAAATAACTGGGTAAAACCTATTCATCTCTAATACGTTTTGTTGCTGGACACACTTGAATTGAAATGCATGGATATTCCCTGTCTACTTCACAGATTATAACACGATATGGAAATGCATGAATTTTTAACTCAAAATATTTTGTATTTTTCAGGCCTTTCTACCTTATCAAATCAGAGGAAGATGCATCATGACAACTTTTAAGTGAATTTGGAAAAGGTCTTCTTAATTATGGATGTCTGAGTTAACAATATCCAAATTCCAATGTATAAATATCTAATACCTATTGATCATATGGACTTAAGTGAATGAGGATTTGCTATTCTCACAGACATACTGTGATATCCGATTCAGATTATAAGATCAGTATGGAATATTATTCAAGTAACTGCTTCTTAGAGCAGATATGTATTGCAAAGCAAAGGAATCATGGAGACTCGTTAGTCAATGTTTCAGATGGGGCTTTGGTTCAATGGGTAGTGAATTTCAGTTGTGCAGTGTCTAGTGGACGTGAAGTAGAGCCAGAAGACATTAAACATATGATTGCCTTGATGCACATAAATGTGATGGGAATAAAAGTAAATTTCGAGTTCTCCAGAATGGAAATAGCTATTTTCTGAAGTCTAAGAAAGTAAAGAATTTTCATTCTTTTCCCATGGAACAAGTCCGCCTAGTTGGAGAAAATTATTAGAACTACATTTGGGATATCATCGATAGAAAGTGAGAAAAGTTCTAATCACATACACGAGCCAAAGAGATGATTTATATATCTAAGACTTAAAAGAAAGAAGAGAAGGCAAGGGACTGTTACCTGTGTCCTTCAGTTAACTGGATTCACCAAACAAGTCAGGATCTCCTCCTCCCCACGACGGACGATGTCCCACTAGTTGGTTTTCCACAGCAACAGCTACTTCTGTATAATGACTTCTCTAGGTGGGGTCACCGTTATTGTAATGAAGCTCATAAACCTCTTCCGTTTTAGGAACTCACAGAACTCAGCCACATTTCCGCATATGGCAAAGGAAGTGCTGACTTCCGGCCTGAAATCGGACGACAAAGTCCCATTTCCTTTTAGTATGCATTGGTAGACTCCGATTCGGTATAAGAGAAATGTGTGAATATTCAGTAGAGGAAGAATGTGAATGGATGTGTCACACTTTTCATCTTCACAGCAACTACTGATTCTTTGTAAATGGTTCTGCCTAGATATCTCTACACATATATGTTCTATAAACCCACAATAAATCAATCTTTAGGTATTATTTTTTCTTGTTTAGTTTCTTTAGTCATCAATAATTTTATTAAGAGTTTCACAAAAAAGACCGTTCTAGAACTTAATCATCTTTTGACAAATACGTTCTTTAGTCTTCCTTGCATTTTCTCTTTACGTCATCTTTTGAAGAAAATGATTTAAAAACAGAGACAAAAAATAACAACAGAAAAAAAAACTGATTATGGTATTCAAATGCCTTATTGAGCTGAATGAAATAGAGGCAGCTTTACCACATGTGACTATTATTGCATAGTGAGATTTTGTTCATTTTAAGTTTTCCAAGGAAATTAGTGTTCCCTGATTGATACTGAAAACATGAGGAGGACATATAAAGTTGATACAAACAATGTACTGTTTGACATTAAACTGTAATAATTATGAAATGTTATCGACCAAACTGTAACAGATGGATGATCTTCTTTTCTATTATCAAAGATAGAATTTGATACATGCAGAACAATGAAAGGCTATTGACCTCAAGTATAATGTTAACTTCACATTTACTACTATTCACAATGACTTAATCCCCTCAAAAGTTGTTGTCAAGTGCATTCTGATTTGAAATAAAAAAAAAAAAACAAATGTTATGAAACGAGAAGATTAAATTCTGGTTTCGAAACGAATGTGCCCTAAGGCAAACAGAAAAATATAAACCAAAACGCCACTTTCATTATAGTTCAATGAGCATCCAAAAGTAGGTGCAGCGTATCAACTTCAATGTAAGCAGTAATTCATTCAAGTGGTAAGAAAATAAAAAGAAGTAATTCCAGATAGTGTTAAAATTGGGATTCATAGTGGGCAAAGAACTTCTGAGGAACTTTGCTTATTATACCGTTGTTTTGTGTGGTGTGGGTAGGTGGAAGTGCCACTTGACCAGAGTTGTATTGAGGTGTAGAATATTTTCTAAAATTTATGAGTTTCACCCTATAGTTTAATTATATGTATAACTAGGTCCAACAGAGTTTTTATCAAATCACGTATTTTAAAAATTTGACATGTGTTCTCCCTATCTGTAGGTTTTATTTTGCTATGAGTAACTACTGCAATCTAAAGGTATCATACAATTTTCACCCACTTACTCAGTGGTCACCTGTGATAGAATGATTATATCAAAGCTCTAGCAGTAGAGTATTCATGTCTAAAAAATGTGTTGAAAGTTCTCATTACAATATCAGTTTGCATCCTTGAGTAGAGAATACATATCCATATTAAATTTGTGTTGAACATTAACTTTTAAATGATTTATTTGGTACTAAAAACAGTAAATAAACGGAAGAATACTATTCAATGTTAACAAAACCATATTAATATATGATCTGTGCAAAAGACGTTTCTATGCATTCTGTAATCTGGAAATAGTTAACAAGGATATTTATAGGATTGTTATAGATAAAACAATTCTAAAATAATAATTGTCTAATGAGCCTAAAATTCTTTTCTGTTGTCTTTGTCTTGTATATGCAAAAAGAAGCCAATTGCAAAATTAGAGTTCAAAGAATTAATAGATATTTTCATTATTATGTTTGAAAAAGTGTTGAAGATGTACACTTGTGTTCCCTTCAATGCTATCATTTACGTCTAATATTTTCTTTCTTATATAAATTCTATTGTCATAGTGACCTATATAGGCGTATAGTTATACAAGCTATGAGGTCAATGCTTGTTGAAATTGTTACCCTCTTCCTCATTTTTCTCTCTTTTTGTCATTATCCATTAACCCCAGTGTTGTACAGATTATATCCAACATATTGTCTTATGAGTATTGTGTTACATAGGTTTCCCCATTGTCATTTGTCATGCAATATTATTTTCACACTATTCATTGCATAAGTTATATGGTTTAGATCTAACTTCGCACACTTTGTGTCCTGGTGAATACATAAGCCTCCACAGATGTTACAAAACTCATGGAAATACATCACATTGATAAAATAAATGAGACTATCAGGAATTACAGATTTTCAAAAATCAGGATGTAATGAAGAAATACCATACAAATTTACCTCCTTTGGAAATATTGTATTTATGATTTTATGTGATTTCTGTACTCATTTGCTCATTACCTAAGCTCTTGCAGATCACACTGTGAATCAATCTATGTTCTTGGAGGAGAAGACTAAGAGGAATTCATTCACCAAGTATATGAATATTAAAAAATTGGAAGTAATATGATCCAAAATCTTCAACATAATTACCATCAAAGCTGACCACTTAGAAGGAAAAGATATAAAAAAAAAAAAACAAAGTAGAGTCTTGACAGGAGGTTAGACCATGCAGAAGATCGAATCTCACGGATTGAAGACAGCCTAGATATTATAGAGAAAGAACATACAACCATCCAAGACTAGTCCAAGTAATATGATAGGTCTATCGAACACCTGGAAGACACCACCAGAAGGCCCAATCTAAGGATAATGGGTGTGGAGGAGCACCTAGAAACAGAAGTTAATGGTCTAGGAAATTTGTTTAACAGGATCCTAGCAGAAAACTTCCCAAACATACAAAAAGTAGGCCTATTCACATACAAGAAGCTTTTAGAAACCCAAATAGACCAGACCAGAATAGGACATCCCACCATCACATTATAAACCACACAGGATCAACCCAGACCAAGGAAAAGATCCTTAAAGCTGTCAAGGAGAAAAGGTTAATCACCTATAAAGGAAAACGAATTAGAATTACCTCATATTTCTCAGCAGAGACAATCAAAGCAAGAAGAGCCTGGAATGACGTATGCCATGCCCTAAAAACAAACACCTATCAACCAAGAATACTGTACATCGCTAAACTCTCCTTCATAACTGAAGGCCAAATAAAAACCTTCCATAGCAAAGAGAAATTGAAACAATACATCTCCACCAAACCAGCCTTACAAAAGATTCTTAATTAATTCCTACACATAGAAAACCAACAAGACTGCAACAAAGGCCATGAAGCGGCACCCAAACTGAGAATTCAAGAACCTTAGGAAGAACCCAGTTTTCGCAGCCTCCATGATGGTGGATAACATGGCAGGAACTCCCAAATACCTCTCAGTCCTATCTCTTAACCTTAACGGAATGAACTCTCCAATTAAGCGACATAGAGTGTCTAGTCTGTTTGAAAAACATGACCCTTTTATCTGCTGCCTGCAGGAGTCACATCTTGCCCATAAAATCAAACACATTTTCAATGTTAAAGGCTGGAACAAAATCTACCAAGCAAACGGCCCTCATAAACAGGCGGGAGTTGCAATCCTAATATCAGATAAAAGAGACTTCAAATTAAAATTCGTGAGAAGAGGCAAAGAAGGTCGCTACATACTAATTAAAGTATCTCCCTTCAGGAAGATATTTCAATTCTAAATATCTATTCGCCAAACAATGGAGTATCCAAATTTATCAAAGAAACACTACTTTCCCTCAAATCCCATATAGATCCAAAGACAATAATTGGGGATTTTAACACACCACTCTCCCCACTAGATAGATCAACTCGGCAAAAACTCAACAGACAAAACACAGATCTAAACAGCTGCATAGATCAATTAGACTTAACAGACATTTACCTAACATTTCACCCTGCAGCATCAGAATACACGTTCTTCTCAGCAGCACATGGAACGTTTTCTAAAATAGACCACATTTTAGGCCACAAAGCAAACTTGTCTAAATTCAGAAACATTGAAGTTATACCTTGCATTCTCTCTGACCACAAGGGAATAAAATTAGAACTCAACACCAAAAGCCACCAAAGAAAGTCTGGTATCACATGGAGGCTGAACAACACACTGCTGAATCATGAGTGGGTCATGGAAGAGATTAGAAAGGAAATTCAAATGTTCAAGCTATTCAACAAAAATGAACACACAAATTACCAGCTCCTCTGGGACACAGCAAAGGCAGTACTCAGAGGCAAGTTTATAGCTCTGAGCTCCTACATCAACAAATTGGAGAGATCTGAAACTAACAATTTAATGACACATCTAAACCTACTTGACAAAGAGCAGCAAGATAAATCCCAATCCAGTAGACGGAAAGAAATAATCAAAATTAAATCAGAAGTTAATTAGTTAGAATCCAAATAAACTATAGAAAGAATCAACAAAACAAAGAGTTGGTTCTTAGAAAAACTTAACAAATTGACAAACCCTTAGCAAACCTTATCAGAAAAAGGAGAGAACACACCCAAATTAATAAACTCAGAGATGAGAACGTAAACATCACCATGGAAACAACCAAGATTCAGAACAATATAAGGGAATACTTCTCAAAACTTTATGCTAATAAGTTTAATTCAGTTCTTTTTAATAATACTTTTTATTCTAAAAATTGTGTAGAGAGGGGTTAGATTACATGATTAAGGTCATGAGTACATTTTTTATCTAGCATTGTTACTTCCCCTACCTCTCCTCGTCCCCCACACACTAAAATTTTGAAATTTAAAGTCTTGTACATCTCATTGTTCAAATACATCAACTAGTATTCTGTTTCAGCATTTTATTATTTCCCTTCTCTAAAAAATGTAGAAAAAATATATATATTAAGAGGCAGGCCACTGTCATCAAATACAATGAAAACAGGGATAAAACTTGGGGAAGAACATTGAAGAAACACAAATCACATAGAAGAGTTTAGAATCATGAAAAACAATAACAAGAAAGTAGAAATAAGTTGTGTCCCTATCTAGGGGTTCATTTCATTTAACAACTTCTTGTATGGTCATTTTTGCACATGCCTAATGATCATCAAATTACATGAAATACAGTATGTACCAAAATCCAATAGAGTGGCAACATTGTATAAAACATAAACTAAAGGAAAAAGGCAAGTAAAGAGAAATAGATTCACATAGCACATTTTAAAATATCAAGAAAGTGAAACCAACTGCTTTTGTATTTCACAGCTTGTTTTGTTTAACCTAATATTCTATGGTCATATGTATATTACTATTAGCTATTGTGATCCTATTCTAGGACTAAAATGGGCATTTACAAGTTTTTAGAAATAAGAGAATCTATGGAGTCTATGTTCGTTGGGTCTGGCACACTTTAATTCATGTTTGTTTGTTTTTTTACAATTTTTGGATTTCCTTACAAAGGGCACTGTGCCATTCTTTCTAATGGAAAGAGGAATTCTGAGGTGTTTATACCACACATTTACTGATCCATTAATCTACATTCAGGCATCTGGATTGGTTACTGATTTTCCCTCTGCAATGAACATAACTTTGCCATTCTAATGGAATGTGGTGGAATTTCAATGTTGAATTGATTTGTCTTTTTTTTTATTGTCAGAGTTTTTGAGCATTTCTTCATATGTCCTTAGGCCATTCTCAATTAGCCATCATTGAAGTCTCTCTTTAAATAGACTTCTTTCATAGAGCGGGCTTATAGTTCAGGATTCTTTGGGGCTGAGGGATTTGACTTGTTGAATGTTGATTATATTTCAGCGCTAAGACACTTTTCTCTTTCTTAGCTAGTGAAGATTTTCTCCCAGTATTTTGGCTTCCTTTTTTCCTACATAGCTATGTCCTTTGGTATAAAGAAGCTGGCAGGTTCAATATATAGACTTTGTCTAAACTTTCTTTGGCTTGATGCATTTGTGCATCTGTAATGGAAAGTTTCAACCTGGTCTAACAGACCTCGTATTTTTCTATTGTTTCCATTCTGAGTATTTTTTTAACCTAGAGGTCTGATTCTTTGGAAAGTGTTACGACACAGGGCGGTGTATAATCTAACTTTGTTATAGGCATTTAACGAGCATTACAAGACTATTTATTGAATATAGCTATTTCCTTTCAATGTGTGTATCGTGCTTCTATTCCAACTTACCCAATGAAGTCATATTTTTTTTCTTTAGCAGTGACTTTTAAAACATAGGTGCCCTACTTTCTCTTTTTGTCTTAATTGGTGTATATCTAATTTCATCCTTGAAGAGGAATGCAAGTGTTTAATTGCTAGATATATAGGAACAAGAAGTTCGTGGTGAGAAAAATGAACTCCATGAAACATAAGTTTTATCTTTGATGATGTTTTTTTTTTTTAAAAAAAAGGACCACAATTTCTTTTTCTTGTTTATTTCCTTTAGTTTTCATAGGAATTCTCTCCTCTTGTCACTATATTTGAGTTTGGTTACCGGTGGATTTTAGAAACTTTAATTTGAAAAAGGCAAAGAAGGGGAATCAAAATTTTTTCATAGAGGACAATGGGGGAACTACTGCCAAAAAAATTCTTTACAAGGCCACATGTAGAAAATTACCTTTACATCAGTTACATCAGGGAGCGATTTTAAGGGGAATACACGGTGAGAAAAATGAGGAATAGGATATCATATGACAAGAAAAAGATTCACTCCCTTACCTTTATAATTATAATCCCTTTGTACATCACATTGACAATAAGTTTAACGAAAAAGAAGGTTATTGGTACATATATTGATTTTAGTTGTCATAAGTTTACCAATGGATACGTATGTAGATTGGGTTGCAGACTATACACAGACATGTACAGATAACCATATCCTCTTCATATCCCTACCAGACTAGAAAAGGCCCAGGTTTCCATGAGTATACATGTTCCAAACTATCCTTCACAAATTAGAGTTTAATGCATTCCTGCTCACAATATCTGCTGGAAAACCAAGAAATATTTAAAATTATACACTATTTGAAAATGATGGCCATAATCAGAAATGCTCCCTTTTCACAACCATGATAAATATGAGCAACATTCACAAATCTTTAACTTCTGCATCTGTACCCATAAGATTCAACTCTATTTCACAGGAGTCCTACCAAGAAGTTCTCCTAAAATATGTTTCAAAAACTATTCCATTTTGTATCAGAAAGGTTTTGGACCACACTGCCTAATCTAGTATAAATATATAGGGCCTTATATATTTGGAGCAAATCCCACACAAGTTGAATATGCAGATAGCCATCAAATATGTTTCCATAATATTGTGTTACACTCGAAAAATACAGTCCACTCTTCCTGGAACACTTTGGAAATATATTGGGAAATTGCCAAAATATGCACTCCCTCTCGCACTCAAAATATCACACTTCTAGCACAAAATCATGGCATCTTCACAAGTTGCAATTTGGTCGCTCAAATGAATATGGTTTGAATAGTAGTTTGTGTACACATTCATGAGTTGGTTTTTTTCTGACACAGCTTTTAGGAGGAACTCCGAGCATCCTTCTTTAGATGAGTTTACATGTGGAAATCATTGAGATGGACGAGAAGATTGTACAGTAAGGAATATACTTCAGAATGTTGGTTGAAAAATCCCATGAAATTTTAATGACCATTCTATATGGAATATACAATTGGTGTAAGATTTTTGTAAGAGGTCTAATGTCATTAGAGTTTTCTTATTTATTTGGCTCTGCAAGTATAACAATGTATGAAATGGAAGATGATTTTCACAGGCAAACAACGACATTGAAAAATGAAGTATGATTTATTCTCCATTGGGAAACAAATTAGATTTCGATTTGATTATTGAAGTTTCTATATTCGTACCTTACCATGTCTATGGGGAGAGGGTCATGGTGAATTCCAAATAGGACATAAACACCAGGGTTTACTTCTGGATTCAAGTTAACGGGCAATAGGGAGTGAATAGGTAGTAGAAATCAAAATTACTTCATTTGGTTGAGTGAGCATCAGAATATAGTTATAAATGAAAGATGTAGATGGTACAATGAGAAATGATTTGAACTCATGTTTTGCTCATAGAATGACTCCTGCAAAGAAATAAAGAAAAAATATTATTTTACTTTCAATGGAAAATACTTGATTATATATTCTTGTATTTTCCATATGAACAATAACTTCACGAGTAGTTGGAGAAATACTCAAAAACTATTGAGAGCACATCCCCAGTTATTTTCAAAAAATTTCATGGTTGCTTCCACTTCCATTTCTACAGAAATTTGATCATTGTAAACAAACCTCACAAATTACACGTGGACACGCTGTCTCAGAACATTCAAACTTCATTGAACATTTGAAGTGTGATGCTAATTATTGTATTATTTGAGAGATTATTGTCCAGTTCATCAAAATTTTTCTAAAACCACCAATTCAAGCTCACCCTGGTCTTCGCACAGTTTCTGAAACGGGTCTCTTGTTAAATATTCATGGATATATCATGCATCCAGGAAAAAAGGAAGAAATAATTCATGTCATTGTATACAACACAAAATCCATAGTGTTTTTACTATACAATGGTATTGCAATGAATGTAAATCAACATGATAAATTGATCTACATTTCAATAATTGTGAATATATGCATTCATAAAGAGTGATTGTTTCATGAGATGTAAACTAGCAAAGGATACATGCTTTAGGGTATGCAAGTAAAATATGAAGGGATACCATGCAAATACCTACAGGTACAATGACATGAAATAATCCGTCGCTCAAACATATAAACAGCTTTTCAATTCTTATATGTGGACAAAACAAATGCTATTGTGAAGTCACAATCACATTGCGAAGTGGTATCAGGTAAATATATTCAGCAGTTTGTAAAAATAATTGACCTTTAAAAATGCCATGCATGTCACCTCTCAGTATGAATACTGAAATATTGGACTTTGAAATGAACATAGAAAATTTCCATTGCCTAAGGGAAACATTTCTACCTTATCACTGCTTACTCAAATAAATATGGATCTAAGAATTCTATCCCTGAAGCATACCAACATGGGGAATATATCACTGGGATCAAGCCCAGGTAAGAGTCTTGAATACCAACGGCCCAATCAAGGATTCAATACTTATTACCAAGGAAGACATATAAAAATCCTTGATAACCTGTGAATAATTTTATCATAATTGATTTAAATCAAAAGAAGGCAGGAGAAATTCCAAAAATCTTAGAAATATGTCCTGTATCAACTTATGGGTGTTGAAACAGTAGGAAAAACTGTACTCCTTTTCAGTTTGTACACACAGAGACACAAAACTTGCACCTACAAATGGACGGGCAACAGAAATATCTGATCACATACACAAATCAGCTCAAATATATATAATGACAAATTAGGTTTGAATAAATCTTTGAGAAAAATCAGCAAGTAACATGGCCTCCTACTTTGTCACAGATTCTCTCAGGGTCTTTAGAATGATCTACTTTTTAGATGCCAGAAAAACTATGATTAAATAAGTAAGAAATACTATCATAAGGGAATAGAATTAGTAATCCCATGGGGTCATATTATGTGTTCTAATAACCAATGAAATAAATAAATATCGCTGCCCCATCAAACATTTTTTATGAAATTTGGAGAGAAAATACATGATAGTAAGTGTAGGGAGTTCATAAAATCAAAGTGGCTCTTATGTGGAAGGAAAAAAATCAGAGATATCGGAAAAACCAGTAAATATGTGGCATTGTTGATGAATATGTCATTACGTTCCTGTCTTTGGTTAATCTTCTTGTTGGTCGCTGTCCTTCAACTTTGGGCTTGGGTAGAGTCCCTGATTTCTTCACCACTCTAATGTTCTACCACTTGATCTACAGTGCCACATCCATTTTTGAGATGGTGAATTTGTGATGAGAGTGGGAAAACTATTCATGTTAGGCTTCTTTGAAAACTGATTCTCAGATTTCATCGTTCTAAGTTTCTTAAGCGACCTGTACCAGGCTTCTTCTTCTTTTTGTTATCCAAAATATGCAAATGATTTTTGTGTTTGTATGTTCCCAACAATCGTGCACACTGCAGGTCAATGAGTCACCATGGTTTTCCTTAAGGATAAGATTCTCTATAGTATTTGATTTTGAGGAGATTATTTCCAGAAATGAATCTGAAAAACATTTTTCTCTTTATTAATTTGTAATTAGATCCTTATATGTCAAATGCATGAGATGCTAGAATTAACAACATTTTCACCTGGTTGGTCTCAGGTGTGATTTTCTACCCCAAATTAATTTCACATGACATAATCTTTTTCCCCTGCCTTACAGCAGATGACGAACTCCCTAACCATAAGAATAAATGTATCCTGTTGTTCAATTACTAAATTGTTCCGTTCAGTTTGTGAACATGATGAGTTTAAGTCATTTCTATAATCTTCCTGAATTAGAAAATTGTCACCAGATGCAAACGTGAATTTATCTATTCCCATTATATTTCCACAGCACTTTTTCAATATATAAACTGCCCATTCATCCTTCACATAATATTGTAATACATTTGACATAGAACAGACGTTTGAATATAAGGTCTCAGTGTGCTTACTGCCTTTTGAGAGAAAAATATATGAGGCCCTATTGTGAGGACAGGCGCACATAAATTCACTTAGGTCCAATGTTGAATAAGCTTGTTTTTTATGTACTGAACAGAAGAAAATACTTGACAATATCAATACAATTTGAATTTATTATCTCATTTATAAAAAGCATGAGGTCACATATTTGCCCCGAAGACAAATTACATGATTTGGAGTTAAATAAATGCTTATGAAAAATTCCAAGCAAAACCATTACTGTTCAATTTTTCTTGTATTTTCCACCTTAGGATATCAGAGAGAAAATGTTTGCACATTCCATACAATAAAATTTAGTATATATTTTGTGAATCTAGGACGTTTATGCTAACAATTACATTTCTTTAAACCATCTCATAAGTACTAAGAGAGCAAAACCTTTGTAATTACACATCTAATTTTGAATTTCCAATCTAAAACATATCCAATATATTCAAATTTTATTCAGGAATGAGAAATTTGAAATCCATGTACAAATTATTGCGTTAAAAATAGCTCTGAACACAAATTATTAAAATGTATCTTTGCAAAGTGCAAATTGTAAATCATCTCAAGAATCTCAAATATTTTATACTAATTCATGGAGTAAATTTAAATCCTATAGACAATCCTAAAATATTCATTAATCAATTTCAGGAGGAAGACAGGGTAACCCACCAATCAGTTCGTACATTTATCAATTAACTGGTGAACATAGTGACATTCACACTATCATAATTGATGTGATGAGTGAATCTTGAAACAAGGAAATAAGGATAAAAACGATTCGTCCAACATAATAGGGTTATCTATGGCTTTACTGATTTAAATTGATTATAAGAGAATGAGAAGAACATTCATATAAAGTAATTCAGATGTGATGTAAGATGGGTGATTTTCTTCTTGGTTCTAGTGAAACTATTCCTGAATTTGCCACCAATCACAGGATCACCAGTCAAAGAGCAATACAAACTTTATTTGTACTGAGCAAAATACTTGGGTATATAGTTAGCTATTCATTTATCCTATGTCTTCACTTTGAATTTTGACAGACAATAGTGTGTCATTATAAAACAGCATTTCTTTACCTGTTGTCCCCAGAGGGTTTGATTGTGCCCCAAACAAAACTTGGGCTAGGATCTTCCAAGGATTCTGCCAATGAGAGAAATACATACTCGATTGAGATGCTAGATTAGATGGGCTCTAATATTATACCATTATTGATATAGAAAAACAACAAGCTTTACGGCCTTAAGAGTCTTATGAGAAACATTTACCTGGATAATAAACATGGAAAAGAATGAGTTCTTAGCCCGGTCCAAAAACAAATCATTTAAATGTTTGACAAGGTTTTTAATCATTTATGACTGCATATGATCATATATGTTATTGATATTAGCAGACAAGAAAATGCAAGTTGAACATAGATTTTAATTTCACTCCTAAAGGTAGAAATCACACAATATCATAAGGTAAGGTGGAATTCTATAATGGAAAATGCAGAAAAATCTACAAGCTTTTTTGGGGGGTGGGGAGGAATCCGTTCGTGGGGCCTGAACTCTAGGCCTGGGCGCTGTACCTCAGCTCTTCAGCTGAAGACTAGCGCTCTAACATTTGAGATATCGCACCACTTCCAGCTTTTGGTTTCTGCTTATATGGTGCTGAGGAATTGAACCCAGAGCCTCATGTATGCAAGGTAAGCCCTCTACCACTGAGCCACCTTCCCAGCCCCCAAATCAACACGCTTTGTACCTTTATCCCATTCTTCCTCAGAGGAAACATATGGCCATGTATTTTTAGAACTCTTGTCTTGTTTCCCGTTCCATTTGATGTAATCTACAAATAAACAGAAATCAACCGTCTGAGTAGGTGAAAATGGCCTAAATTGATTTAGTTTCTCTTTTCGTTTTAAGGCTTACCTACATCAACTACAAGAGTTTTGTCCATACAAGTTGCAATATGTTCACTGAATTGATCTCGTGGAATCAGGTGGCAAGCATTAAAGGGACAAGTAGCAAATCTGGCAGCAATATAAGGGTGATTCTGGGTAACAAAAGTTCAAATATGAAGAAATATTTTCAATTTTTCTCTTTTCAGATTCCTTTGGGCAGGATTCCCACCATGGGCTTGAAACCACGGTATGGGTACTCTGCTAGTTCATCCTGTGTTTTTATAAAAACATATTTTTATTGTAAATATACTGTACAGAAGAGTTAGAATTTTGTGAATAAGTACATTTCCTATAGATCATTGTTACTGCCTCCTTTGTTTTCCCCTATGATCCCTTCCTTCCCTATCATCCCAACTCCTCCTGCTCTTTCCTGAACTCATAGCTAAGGTTGTAAAGCTCATTTTCAACATAGCTTCTTGTATATATAATTGTTGAATGGGTCAACCTGTATCCCAAAGCAGTATAGAGTTTCCTCAAAAGATTACATGTAGAGCTCCTCTAAGATCCAGCAATCCCACTTTTGTGCATTAACACGAATGATCATATACAAGACCATGGTAAATCTACCACAATTGTTTACCATAGCTAAGATATGGGACCAACTCAGAAGTACCTCGGTAGATGAATGGATTAAGAAAATATGGTAATTATATGTTAAATGGAATTCCATGCCTCCATCAGAAAGAATGATATTGCTCCATTTGTTAGTAAATGGTAAGATTCAGAAAAAATATGTTTATTGAAGCAAGTCAGGCCCAAAGAAACATAGGTCCATTTTTTCCCTTAGTTAGAATAAGTAGTGTATGTTAAGGATAAGCAGAAATGTTCCAAAGTGATGTACATGGGACCATAAAAAATGCAGTTTACAATTTCAGGAGGGGTGATGGGAAGTTGGGAGTGTAGTTGAGGAGGTTGGAGCGAGGGGATGGTAGGGTGAAACAAAGGAGGAGGCAAAAGTTCTTGATGTCTCCATCAGAATGGATGGTATTGGCAATTTTATTAGCAAATCGGAAAACTGGGAAAATTTATATCAAGTGAAGTAAGCCAGGCCCAAAGAAACATAGGTCCCATGGTTTCCTTATTTGCAATAAATAGTATATGTCTGAGAAAAGCAGTAAATATTAATTAAAAGGAACCCCAAGATAAGGACAGAAGTGAACTTTTCTTTCTTGCTACAGTTCAAACATATTGCTTCAAAAGTAACACATGAGGTTTTTGTTCTATTGTATGTACCTCACCCACAGAGTAACCCATATTTTTGGAAGAGCTGAGGAAGATCACAGAAGAGAAGCTGGAGGAAAATCTCTCGATGAGAATGCAGTTTTAGTGTTCCAGAGAAATTTTCTGGGCTAGTGAATTGCACTAAGTGAGCCATCACAGTATAGAGATTTTGACCGGAGAGGGAAATCCATCAAGGAGACACATCTGAGCACTTGCTGGTAGGTTGGGTGCAGAGGTTGTGGTGGATGTGGTGGCCATTGCCAACAAAATAACAGACAGAGTCTGAGACATAGGTGACAGACCCTTCTCACAATCAGTCAGAACTGACAGGGAGCAGAAATCTTCATCCTAAGGATCACAAACCAGGGATGGCCCAAAAATCAAGAATATGGTATAAGTAGAACCATGACATGTCATTCATTCTCAGAGAGCATCTGTGGAAAGACTGCCCCTCCTCACCACCAGAGTTCTCGATCTCTGATAGTGACAAAGGCCTGGCTGAGCAGCTAGCTCTAGGCTTTGGAAGAACTTTAAACAAAGAGCCATTTAGCAGGTTACAGGTACCTGACCTGAACTGCCAGGATCAGCTCCACCCAGGGGAAAATCACCCTGCCAAGGCAGAGAAGCTCCATCCCATGGAAGTGATCTTTTTCACTGTGTAAACAGAGTCAGATTATGCCACTCCCCATTGCATCCTAGACACAGAATTGAAACTCAGTAAACCTAAACACTGAGAATGGCTCTATTCTGGGCTCTGTGAATTTTTTAGGAGCTAGGTCCTCACGAAAAAGCTATCATTGGTCATAAGTCTTAACACTACCCAGAACCTAGCCTTCTCACATAAACTACAAGCTACAGGAAAAAGGCATCTCAGTCATTTGTGATACTCAAGCCAATCTCCCTGCCATTCAACTATCCTGGGAGGAAAGCAATAAATTCCATCAACATTCAGAGCATTTTTCTGCCTAATCAAACAAAATGACTTAAGAAAGCAATCAAGCAACAGAAAAGCAAACATCATAAGCAGACTAGAAACTCTATGAAGTGACTGGTTGCAATCACAGGCGACATGCAAGATTTCCCGCCCCCCATCCCCACAATTCAAAGGACTCTTTATCTATCATTTTTTATATTTTTTATCTTATTTTATCTGTTGTTGTGAAAATATTGTTCAGAGGGGCTACTATTACCTGGGCAAGATAATGAGTACATTTACATCTCTCAGTCCTAACTCTTAATATTAATGGACTATACTTTCCAATTAAGCAACATTGACTGTCTAGATCGATGAAAAAGCAAGATCATTCTATCTGCTGCCTTCAAGAATACATAACACATTGCCCATAAAGATAAACATATTTGGAAGGGAGAGGCTGGATTAAAATTTACCAAGCACAGAGCCCACATCAACAGGCAGCATTTGCAATCCTAATGTCAGATAAAATAGACTACAATTTAAAATTGAGAATAGGTAAAAATTACACCCTGCATTCCCTTAGACAACAAGGGGATAAAATTAGAACTCAACATCAAAAGCCACCAAAGAAAAGCCTATAACACATGGAGGCTAAACAACACACTTCTCTATCACATGTGGGTCATGGAAGAGATTAGAAAAGATTTTCAATTACTCATGATATTCAACAAAAATGATCATACAAATTCCCAGCTCCTCTGACACACAGTAAAAGCAGTACTCAGAGGCAAGTTTACAGCTCTGAGTTCCATCAAGAACAATTGAAGATATCTGAAACCAATATTAATGGAGAGATCTGAACCTAACTGAAAAAGAGTGGCAAGAAAAACCCAATCCATAGATGGAAAGAAGTCATTAAAATTAAATCAGAATTATATGTATTAGAATTTTTTATAAAATAGAAAGAATAAAATATACAGGGTTGTTTCTGTGAAAAAAATTAAAGAATTGACAGTCTTAGGAAATCTTATCAGAAAAAGACGAGACTACACCAAGTAAACAGAGAAGAAAATGGAAACATTACCATAGGAAGAACCAGGATTCAGAACATTATAAGGGAATACATCTCAAACCATTATGCTAATAATTTTTGGTATCTGGAAGAAATGGACTATAGAAATGGACTATTTCCTATCAAATTTCGACATGAAAAAAATAAACCAAAGTGAGTTAAACCAACTTCACAGACCCATATCAAGAATCTAAATACAAACAGCAATAACAGACCACCCATCTAAGAAAAACCCAGGCCAGAATGGATTTTCAATGGAATTCTACAAGACCTTCAAAGCAGAATTAAACCAGTACTCCTCGAAATCTTCAATGAAATTGAAGGAAAATTTGATTTCTATGCTCTTTGTATGTAGCCATAATCATTTCCTCAATCCCAAAATGTGGCCTGGTTTCATTAAAGAAAGGAAATAAAGGACCCATTACTTTCAAAAACATCGAACTACAACTACTCAACAATATTTTGGTCAATCAAATTCAACAATTCATACCAAAAAAATCATACATCAACATCAAACTGGGTGCATTTCAAGGATGCAAATATACACAAATTAAATAGTTCAATATACACAAATCAATTGCTATACTTTACCACATCAACAAGAGCAATGATAGGTACCACATGGTTACTTCAATAGATGCAGAAAAGCCAATGACAAGATCCAACACTCCTTTATGATGAAGGCTCTGGAAAAAAATAGGAATCCATGGAACATTCTTCAATACAAAAAAGATAAACCTACAGCCAGCATTTTACACAATGATGAAAATTTAAAGCCATTCCGTCTAGGATGTCCACTCTCTCCAGTTCTCTTCAATTTAGCACTAGAATGCTTAACAACAGCACTAAGAAAAGATGGAAACATAAAGGGGATCCAAACACCATAAAATGTAGTAGAAAAGCTCCCTCTTTGCAGAGGACATGATCTTGTATTTACAAATTCCCATGGACTCCACTCCCAAATGATTCGAGCTCATTAGAAACTTTGGCAAAGTCGCAGCGTATAAAATTCACAATTAAAGTAAATGGCTTTTATGAATACCAATAATGAGAAAGGTGTGCCTGATATCAGTAAAGCAACTCCATTCCTAATTGCCCCACAAAAATTGAAATACCTAAGAATTAACTTAACCAAAGAAGTGAAGGACCTCTATGATTAAATCTTGTACAATCTGAAAAGGGAA